>NC_057814.1:118101695-118124996 GCF_018294505.1 Triticum aestivum
TTCTCTCTACTGCTTGCATTAGAGTAGTGTAGCATGTTACTGCTTTCGGTTAATCCTATTATGCCGCATACCCTGTCATTGTTGCTACAGTTGTTACCCTTACTTGCAATCCTAAATGCTTAGTATAGGATGCTAGTATTCCATCAATGGCCCTACCTTCTTGTCCGTCTGCCATGCTATACTACTGGGTCGTGATCACTCGGGAGATGATCACGGGTATATACTTACATACATACTATATGATACATGTGGCGACTAAAGTCGGGTCGGCTCGTAGAGTACCCGCATGTGATTCCGATGTGGGGGCTGAAGGAAATATGCCCTAGAGGCAATAATAAAGTTATTATTTATTTCCTTATATCATGATAAATGTATATTATTCATGCTAGAATTGTATTAACCGGAAACATGATACATGTGTGAATACATAGACAAACAGAGTGTCACTAGTATGCCTCTACTTGACTAGCTCGTTAATCAAAGATGATTATGTTTCCTAGCCATAGACATGAGTTGTCATTTGATTAACGGGATCACCTCATTAGGAGAATGACTTGATTGACTTGACCCATTCCGTTAGCTTAGCACTCGATCGTTTAGTATGTTGCTATTGCTTTCTTCATGACTTATACATGTTCCTATGACTATGAGATTATGCAACTCCCGTTTACCGGAGGAACACTTTGTGTGCTACCAAACGTCACAACGTAAATGGGTGATTATAAAGGTGCTCTACAGGTGTCTCCAAAGGTACTTGTTGGGTTGGCGTATTTCGAGATTAGGATTTGTCACTCCAATTGTCGGAGAGGTATCTCTGGGCCCACTCGGTAATGCACATCACTATAAGCCTTGCAAGCATTGTGACTAATGAATTAGTTGCGGGATGATGTGTTACGGAACGAGTAAAGAGACTTGCCGGTAACGAGATTGAACTAGGTATCGAGATACCGACGATCAAATCTCGGGCAAGTAACATACCGGTGACAAAGGGAACACCGTATGTTGTTATGCGGTCTGACCGATAAAGATCTTCGTAGAATATGTGGGAGCCAATATGGGTATCCAGGTCCCGCTATTGGTTATTGACCGGAGACGTGCCTCGGTCATGTCTACATAGTTCTCGAACCCGTAGGGTACGCACGCTTAATGTTACAATGACAGTTTTATTGAGTTTTGATGTACCGAAGGAGTTCGGAGTCCCGGATGAGATCGGGGATATGACGAGGAGTCTCGAAATGGTCGAGATGTAAAGATCGATATATTGGACGACTATATTCGGACTTCGGAAAGGTTCCGAGTGATTCGGGTATTTTTCGGAGTACCAGAGAGTTACGGGAATTCGTATTGGGCCTTAATGGGCCATACGGGAAAGGAGAGAAAGGCCTCAAAAGGTGGCCGCACCCCTCCCCATGGTCTTGTCCGAATTGGACTAGGGAAGGGGGGCGCACCCTTCCTTCTTTCTCCTTCCCCCTTCCCTTCTCCTACTCCCACAAGGAAAGGAGGAGTCCTACTCCCGATGGGAGTAGGACTCCCCCCTATGGCGCGCCTCTCCCCTTGGCCGGCTGCCTCCCCCTTGCTCCTTTATATACGGGGGCAGGGGGGCACCCCAGAGACATAACAATTGATCCTTGAGATCTCTTAGCCGTGTGCGGTGCCCCCCTCCACCATATTACACCTCGATAATACCGTTGCGGAGCTTAGGCGAAGCCCTGCGTCGGTGGAACATCATCATCGTCACCACGCCGTCGTGCTGACGAAACTCTCCCTCAACACTCGGCTGGATCGGAGTTCGAGGGACGTCATCGAGCTGAACGTGTGTAGAACTCGGAGGTGCCGTACGTTCGGTACTTGATCGGTCGGATCGTGAAGACGTACAACTACATCAACCGCGTTGTGATAACGCTTCCGCTGTCGGTCTACGAGGGTACGTGGACAACACTCTCCCCTCTCGTTGCTATGCATCACCATGATCTTGCGTGTGCGTAGGAAATTTTTTGAAATTACTACGTTCCCCAACAGTGGCATTCGAGCCTGGTTTTATGCGTTGATGCTATGCACGAGTAGAACACAAGTGAGTTGTGGGCGATATAAGTCATACTGCTTACCAGCATGTCATACTTTGGTTCAGCGGTATTGTGAGATGAAGCGGCCCGGACCGACATTACGCGTACGCTTACGCGAGACTGGTTTCACCGTTGCGAGCACTCGTTGCTTAAAGGTGACCGGCGGGTGTCTGTCTCTCTCACTTTAGTTGAACCGAGTGTGGCTACGCCCGGTCGTTGCGAAGGTTAAAACAGCACCAACTTGACAAACTATCGTTGTGGTTTTGATGCGTAGGTAAGAACGGTTCTTGCTAAGACCGTAGCAGCCACGTAAAATATGCAACAACAAAGTAGAGGACGTCTAACTTGGTTTTGCAGGGCATGTTGTGATGTGATATGGTCAAGACATGATGTGATATAATGTGTTGTATGAGATGATCATGTTTTGTAACCGAGTTATCGGCAACTGGTAGGAGCCATATGGTTGTCGCTTTATTGTATGAGATGCAATCGCCATGTAATAGTTTTACTTTATCACTAAGCGGTAGCGATAGTCGTAAAAGCAATAAGTTGGCGAGACGACAACGATGCTACGATGGAGATCAAGGTGTCGCGCCGGTGACGATGGTGATCATGACGGTGCTTCGGAGATGGAGATCACAAGCACAAGATGATGATGGCCATATCATATCACTTATATTGCTTGCATGTGATGTTAATCCTTTATGCATCTTATCTTGCTTTGTTTGACGGTAGCATTATAAGATGATCCTTCACTAAATTATCAAAGTATAAGTGTTCTCCCTAAGTATGCATCGTTGCGAAAGTTCTTCGTGCTGAGACACCACGTGATGATCGGGTGTGATAGGCTCTACGTTCAAATACAACGGGTGCAAAACAGTTGCACACGCGGAATACTCAGGTTAAACCTGACGAGCCTAGCATATAACAGATATGGCCTCGGAACACGGAGACCGAAAGGTCGAGCGTGAATCATATAGTAGATATGATCAACATAGTGATGTTCACCATTGAAACTACTCCATCTCACGTGATGATCGGACATGGTTTAGTTGATATGGATCACGTGATCACTTAGAGGATTAGAGGGATGTCTATCTAAGTGGGAGTTCTTAAGTAATATGATTAATTGAACTTAAATTTATCATGAACTTAGTCCTGGTAGTATTTTGTAAATTATGTTGTAGATCAATAGCTCGCGTTGTTGCTTCCCTGTGTTTATTTTTGATATGTTCCTAGAGAAAAATTATGTTGAAAGATGTTAGTAGCAAAGATGCGGATTGGATCCGTGATCTGAGGATTATCCTCATTGCTGCACAGAAGAATTATGTCCTTGATGCACCGCTAGGTGACAGACCTATTGCAGGAGCAGATGCAGACGTTATGAACATTTGGCTAGCTCAATATGATGACTACTTGATAGTTTAGTGCACCATGCTTAATGGCTTAGAATCGGGACTTCAAAGACGTTTTGAACGTCATGGACCATATGAGATGTTCCAGGAGTTGAAGTTAATATTTCAAGCAAATACCCGAGTTGAGAGATATGAAGTCTCCAACAAGTTCTATAGCTAAAAGATGGAGGAGAATCGCTCAACTAGTGAGCATGTGCTCAGATTGTCTGGGTACTACAATCGCATGAATCAAGTGGGAGTTTATCTTCCAGATAAAATAGTGATTGACAGAATTCTCTAGTCACCATCACCAAGTTAGTAGAACTTCGTGATGAACTATAGTATGCAAGGGATGAAGAAAGTAATTCCCGAGCTCTTCGTGATGCTGAAATCGACGAAGGTAGAAATCAAGAAAAACATCAAGTGTTGATGGTTGACGAGACCACTTCAAGTGTTGATGGTTGACGAGACCACTAGTTTCAAGAAAAGGGCAAAGGGAAGAAGGGGAACTTCAAAAAGAACGGCAAGCAAGTTGCTACTCAAGTGAAGAAGCCCAAGTTTGTACCTAAGCCTGAGACTAAGTGCTTCTACTGCAAAGGGACTGGTCACTGGAAGCGGAACTACCCCAAGTATTTGGTGGATAAGAAGGATGGCAAAGTGAACAAAGGTATATTGGATATACATGTTATTGATGTGTACTTACTAGTGTTTATAGCAACCCCACAGTATTTGATACTGGTTCAGGTGCTAAAGAGTAGTAACTCGAAAACGGGAGTTGTAGAATAAACAGAGACTAGTAAAAGGCGAGGTGACGATGTGTGTTGGAAGTAGTTCCAAGATTGATATGATCATCATCGCACACTCTCTATACTTTCGGGATTAGTGTTGAAACTGAATAAGTGTTATTTGGTGTTTGCGTTAAGCATGAATATGATTTGATCATGTTTATTGCAATACGGTTATTCATTTAAGTTAGAGAACAATTGTTGTTCTGTTTACATGAATAAAAACCTTCTATGGTCATACACACCAACGAAAATGGTTTGTTGGATCTCGATCGTAGTGATACACATATTCATAATAATGAAGCCAAAAGATGCAAAGTTAATAATGATAGTGCAACTTATTTGTGGCACTGCCGTTTAGGTCATATTGGTGTAAAGCACATGAAGAAACTCCATACTGATGGGATTTTGGAATCAACTGATTATGAATCACTTGGAGCTTGCGAACCGTGCCTCATGGGCAAGATGACTAAAACACCGTTCTCCGGAACTATGGAGAGAGCAACAGATTTGTTGGAAGTCATACATACAGATGTATGTGGTCCAATGAATATTGAGGCTCGTGGCGGATATCGTTATTTTCTCACCTTCACAGGTGATTTGAGCAGATATGGGTATATCTACTTGATGAAACACAAGTCTGAAACATTTGAAAAGTTCAAAGAATTTCAGGGTGAAGTGGAGAATCATTGTAACAAGAAAATAAAAGTTTCTACGATATGATCGCAGAGGTAAAATATTTGAGTTACGAGTTTGGCCTTCAGTTAAGACAATGTAAAATAGTTTCACTACTCACGCCACCTGGAACACCACAGCATAATGGTGTGTCCGAACGTCATAACCGTACTTTATTAGATATAGTGCAATCTATGATGTCTCTTACCAATTTACCACTATCGTTTTGGGGTTATGCATTAGAGACAGCTACATTCACGTTAAATAGGGCACCATCAAAATCCGCTGAGACGACGCCTTATGAACTGTGGTTTAGCAAGAAACCAAAGTTGTCGTTTCTTAAAAGTTTGGGGTTGCGATGCTTATGTGAAAAGGTTTCATCCGGATAAGCTCAAACCCAAATCGGAGAAATGTGTCTTCATAGGATACCCAAAGGAGACAGTTGTGTACACCTTCTATCACAGATCCGAAGGCAAGACATTTGTTGCTAAGAATGGATCCTTTCTAGAGAAGGAGTTTCTCTCGAAAGAAGTGAGTGGGAGGAAAGTAGAACTTGATAAGGTAACTGTACCTGCTCCCTTATTGGAAAGTAGTTCATCACAGAAATCTGTTCCTGTGACTCCTACACCAATTAGTGAGGAAGTTAATGATGATGATAATGTAAACTTCAGATCAAGTTACTACCAAACCTCGTAGGTAAAACAGAGTAAGATCCGCACCAGAGTGGTACGGTAATCCTGTTCTGGAGGTTATGTTACTAGACCATGACGAACCTACGAACTATGAAGAAGCGATGGTGAGCCCAGATTCCGCAAAATGGCTTGAGGCCATGAAATCTGAGATGAGATCCATGTATGAGAACAAAGTATGGACTTTGATTGACTTCCCCAATGATCGGCGAGCCATTGAGATTAAATGGATCTTCAAGAGGAAGACGGACGCTGATAGTAGTGTTACTATCTACAAAGCTAGAATTGTCGCAAAAGGTTTTCGACAAGTTTAAGGTGTTGACTAAGATGAGAGTTTCTCACTCGTATCTATGCTTAAGTCTGTCTGAATCATGTTAGCAATTGCCGCATTTTATGAAATCTGGCAAATGGATAAACAAAACTGCATTCCTTAATGGATTTATTAAAGAAGAGTTGTATATGATGCAACCAGAAGGTTTTGTCAATCCTAAAGGTGCTAACAAAATATGCTAGCTCCAGCGATCCATCTATGGACTGGTGCAAGCATCTCGGAGTTGGAATATACACTTTGATAAGTTGATCAAAGGATATAGTGTTATACAGACTTGCGGTGAAGCCTGTATTTACAAGAAAGTGAGTGGGAGCACTACAACATTTCTGATAAGTATATGTGAATGACATATTGTTGATCGGAAATAATGTAGAATTATTCTACAAAGCATAAATGAGTGTTTGAAAGGAGTTTTTCAAAGAAAGACCTCGGTGAAGCTGCTTACATATTAAGAATCAAGATCTATAGAGATAGATCAAGACGCTTGATAAGTTTTTTCAATGAGTACATACCTTAACAAGATTTTGAAGTGGTTCAAAATGGAACAGTCAAAGAAAGAGTTTCTTGGCTGTGTTACAAGGTGTGAAATTGAGTAAGACTCAAAGCCCGACCACGGCAGAATATAGAAAAAGAATGAAAATCATTCCCTATGCCTCGGCCATAGGTTCTATAAAGTATGCCATACTGTGTACCAGATCTATTGTATACCCTACACTGATTTTAGCAAGGGAGTACAATAGTGATCTAGGAGTAGATCACTGGACAGCGGTCAAAATTATCCTTAGTGGAATAAGGATATGTTTCTCGATTATGGAAGTGAAAAAAGGTTCGTCGTAAAGGGTTACGTCGATGCAAATTTTGACACTGATCCAGATGACTCTAACTCTCAATCTGGATACATATTGAAAGTGGAAGCAATTAGCTACAGTAGCTCCGTGCAGAGCATTGTAGACATAGAAATTTGCAAAATACTTACGGATCTGAATGTGACAGGCCCGTTGACTAAAATTTTCTCACAAGCAAAACATGATCACACCTTAGTACTCTTTGGGTGTTAATCACATAGCGATGTGAACTAGATTATTGACTCTAGTAAACCCTTTGGGTGTTGGTCACATGACGATGTGAACTATGGGTGTTAATCACATGGTGATGTGAACTATTGATGTTAAATCACATGGCGATGTGAACTAGATTATTGACTCTAGTGCAAGTGGGAGACTGAAGGAAATATGCCCTAGAGGCAATAATAAAGTTATTATTTATTTCCTTATATCATGATAAATGTATATTATTCATGCTAGAATTGTATTAACCGGAAACATGATACATGTGTGAATACATAGACAAACAGAGTGTCACTAGTATGCCTCTACTTGACTAGCTCGTTAATCAAAGATGGTTATGTTTCCTAGCCATAGACATGAGTTGTCATTTGATTAACGGGATCACCTCATTAGGAGAATGACGTGATTGACTTGACCCATTCTGTTAGCTTAGCACTCGATCGTTTAGTATGTTGCTATTGCTTTCTTCATGACTTATACATGTTCCTATGACTATGAGATTATGCAACTCCCGTTTACCGGAGGAACACTTTGTGTGCTACCAAACGTCACAACATAAATGGGTGATTATAAAGGTGCTATACAGGTGTCTCCAAAGGTACTTGTTGGGTTGGCGTATTCCGAGATTAGGATTTGTCACTCCAATTGTCGGAGAGGTATCTCTGGGCCCACTCGGTAATGCACATCACTATAAGCCTTCCAAGCATTGTGACTAATGAATTAGTTGCGGGATGATGTGTTACGGAACGAGTGAAGAGACTTGCCGGTAACGAGATTGAACTAGGTATCGAGATACCGACGATCAAATCTCGGGCAAGTAACATACCGGTGACAAAGGGAACAACGTATGTTGTTATGCGGTCTGACCGACAAAGATCTTCGTAGAATATGTGGGAGCCAATATGGGCATCCAGGTCCCGCTATTGGTTATTGACCGGAGACGTGTCTCGGTCATGTCTACATAGTTCTTGAACCCGTAGGGTCCGCACGCTTAACGTTACGATGACAGTTTTATTGAGTTTTGATGTACCGAAGGAGTTCGGAGTCCCGGATGAGATCGGGGATATGACGAGAAGTCTCGAAATGGTCGAGACGTAACGATCGATATATTGGACGACTATATTCGGACTTTGGAAAGGTTCCGAGTGATTCGGGTATTTTTCGGAGTACCGGGGAGTTACGGGAATTCGTATTGGGCCTTAATGGGCCATACGGGAAAGGAGAGAAAGGCCTCAAAAGGTGGCCGCACCCCTCCCCATGGTCTGGTCCGAATTGGACTAGGGAAGGGGGGCGCACCCTTCCTTCTTTCTCCTTCCCCCTTCCCTTCTCCTACTCCCACAAGGAAAGGAGGAGTCCTACTCCCGGTGGGAGTAGGACTCCCCCCTATGGCGCGCCTCTCCCCTAGGCCGGCTGCCTCCCCCTTGCTCCTTTATATACGGGGGCAGGGGGCACCCCAGAGACATAACAATTGATCCTTGAGATCTCTTAGCCGTGTGCGGTGCCCCCCTCCACCATATTACACCTCGATAATACCGTTGCGGAGCTTAGGTGAAGCCCTGCGTCGGTGGAACATCATCATCGTCACCACGCCGTCGTGCTGACGAAACTCTCCCTCAACACTCGGCTGGATCGGAGTTCGAGGGACGTCATCGAGCTGAACGTGTGTAGAACTCGGAGGTGCCGTACGTTCGGTACTTGATCGGTCGGATCGTGAAGACGTACGACTACATCAACCGCGTTGTGATAACGCTTCCGCTGTCGGTCTACGAGGGTACGTGGACAACACTCTCCCCTCTCGTTGCTATGCATCACCATGATCTTGCGTGTGCGTAGGAATTTTTTTGAAATTACTACGTTCCCCAACAGGTGCTAAAAGGACAGGTGGCTCCATCCGGGTAGTGGTGGGCCTGAGTTCCCGACGGCCCCCGACTGTTACTTTGTGGCGGAGCGGCAGGGCAGGCTGAGACCACCTAGGAGAGAGGTGGGCTTGGCCCTGGTCAGCATCCGCGGATACTTCAATTAACACACTTAAAGAGATCTTGGTATTTGATCTGAGTCTGGCCACTGGTCTATACGCACTAACCAACCACGCGGGAACAGTTATGGGCACTCAACATCGTGATCAGCCGAAGCCTTCTTGACGTCAGCGACTGAGCGGCGCGCGCTGGGTTGGACCGCGTAACGCAACTTCCTTTGTAATGGAGGTTGCTAGGTCTGCTCACCGGCCGCCCTCGCAACATGCAGGTGTGCAATGGGTGATGGGCCCAGACCCCTGCGCCCATAGGATTTAGACCGGCGTGCTGACCTCTCTGTTGTGCCTAGGTGGGGCCGTGACATGTTGATCTTCCGAGGCCGGGCATGACCCAAGAAAGTGTGTCTGGCCAAAGGGGATCGAGTGTGTTTGGTAATGTGATGCAACCCTGCATGGAAGTTTATCTATTCGAATAGCCGTGATCCTCGGTAACAGTAGGACCCGGAGTTGTACCTTGACCTTATGACAACTAGAACCGGATACTTAATAAAACACACCCTTCCAAGTGGCAGATATAACCCGGTGATCAGTCTCACACAGGGCGACAAGGAGAGGATCGCCGGGTAGGATTATGCTATGCGATGCTACTTGGTGAACTTACCATCTACTTTCTTCTACATGCTGCAAGATGGAGGCTGCCAGAAGCGTAGTCTTCGACATGACTAGTTATCCCCCTCTTATTCTGGCATTCTGCAGTTCAGTCCATCGATATTTCCCCTTTACACAGATACCCATGCATATGTAGTGTAGATCTTTGCTTGCGAGTACTTTGGATGAGTACTCACGGTTGCTTTCCATCCTCTCGGTTGTCGCAAATCAGATGCTGGAGCCCAGGAGCCAGACGCCACCGCCGACGACGACTCCTACTACACCGGTGGTGCCTACTAGTACGTGCAGGCCGCTGACGACGACCAGGAGTAGTTTAGGAGGATCCCAGGCAGGAGGCCTGCGCCTCTTTCGATCTGTATCCCAGTTTGTGCTAGCCATCTTATGGCAACTTGTTTAACTTATGTCTGTACTCAGATATTGTTGCTTCCGCTAACTTGTCTATGATCGAGCACTTGTATTCGAGCCCTCGAGACCCCTGGCTTGTATTATGATGCTTGTTTGACTTATTTTATTTTAGAGTTGTGTTGTGATATCTTCACGCGAGTCCCTGATCTTGATCGTACACGTTTGCGTGTATGATTAGTGTACGATTGAATCGGGGGCGTCACAACCTGATATTCATTGCTCTCATCATTTGTCAGCAACAAATTACCATTTTTCTTGGAGGGAACCACTTTAATTCCCATGTCAGTTTTCCTTTTTGATAAATATGTTAATATTTATTTCCTATAAAATCAAATACAACACATAGATTTATGGTGTATCATGCAACGTCTACTCGGTTTGGTTTTTAGCGTAGTACTTAGGCAACAGCCTCCATTAACTATCTAAGTTATACTAGACTCTCAAATATGTTCTTTCATGTTACTCCCAAACTGATATGTTTTTGTCCATGTGACATAAGAATATTATGCATCCCGGTTAGCTTGCACCAAGATAGTTGGTGCATTGTACCGTAAAGCACTTCAACTCATTATCCGGATACATTTATACTTAATTAATTTAGGTACATTAGGAGCATATAACTACATAGTCTCCGGGTATACCCTCCTTTTCAAAGGAAGAAGTTATTGCAATGCTAGCCCATCTAGAATTTTATTGCAAGCTACATCAGCATGCCATCAACGTGCTAGAGAAACGATAAATTTTGTTAGCACATAGCACATGTTATTCATTGCTCTCATCATCTGTCACCAACGATAGTTTAGCCTTTTCGATAAACTTGTTAATATTCAGTTTTATAGAAACATCAAACAGAACACGTAGATTTATGGCGCAACGCGACACTTGCATCACACAACTTCTACTTGGTTTGGTATTTAGGGCAGTTTTTTGTTGGCTTCAAGAATAAGCTGGAATAAGTTGCCCCCTACCCTTCTTATTCTGGAAGCCCAACCAAAATTATTTTTAGAAGCCTACTAGTTAAGACAGTAGGCTTCTAAAAAATAATTTTGGTTGGTCTTCTAGAGCTTATTCTAGAAGCCAAAAAAACACCAAAAGAATCAACTATCTAAGCGATACTTGACTCTCAAACATGTTCTTGCATGTTACAATCATAATAAGTTCCTAGCATCATGATACGATGTTTGTTTTCAGAAACATCGCATAAACACGTAGATTTACACACCCATCATGTCGCAGATGCACTCACATGAACTTGGCTTGGGTTCTAGCGGATTGCATGTTTAACCACCTCCATTAAGTGTTTAAGGAAATAGTTTTCTCTCACACATGTTATTGCATATTGTAGTTATAACTTCATGTAATTATGATATGTTGATGTTTGTTTGAAAACATCAAATACAACACGTAAATTTACATGCACATCAAGACATAAACACATTCACAAAGTTCTACTCGGTTCAGTTTTTAGCGGAGAGGAGTACAAATTCAACCACCTCCCGTAACCATATATAAGCGATACTTGACTCTCAAACATATTACCATCATAACTTCATGGCATCACGACACATTAGTTTTTGTTTTCATAAACATCATATACACCACATAGATTGACAATTGACATGTGCAACATGATGCAGACACACTCACACGACGTCTACTTGGTTTGGTTTTTAGTTGAGTGCAGGTTCAACCATCTTGCTTAATATCCAAGCCACAATTGACTCTCAAACATGTTCTTTGTGTTACAACCATAACTTCATGGCATCACAACATGTTAATGTTTGTTTTCGATAACATCACACATCATGTAGATTTACACGCGCATAACGACACATACCTCACACGACGTCTACTATGTTTGGCTTTTAGTGGGGTACATGTTTGACCACCTTCATTAAACATCTACTCCCTCTGTTAGTGTCAAAAATCATCTTATATCCTGATACAGAGGGAGTAAGCAATATCCGACATTCAATTCAACATAACTTGCTTTTATGGAGAATGAGATAGCAAGAACCGGTATGAGGAGGAACCAACACTCTAATGAATAGTGATTCTTTGTCCAAAAATCCCTTTTGGAGCTTGGCCTCCAAATTCAAATTTCATCAAAATTCATATTTTCACCTTTCTAAAAATTCTGAAAAAAACACAGATATACATGAAGGCATAACACACATGTGTGTAAAAAATTTCAGGGGGCAAAATACGTTGAAATGAGGGTTGTGCAAAAAAAACAAATCTGGGGTTGTTTAACACATGATACTATTCATCCTACCAGGCCATGAATTTGTCTTTTATGTACAGGTCACAACTCAAGGTATTTCATCATGAATTTTTACACACATGTGGGTTACATCCATACACGCATATATTTTTCAGAATTTTTTGAACCATAAAAGTTTGAATTTGATTATTTTTCAAAAATAAAGGCCTTCATGGAGTTCGGCCTCCAAAACGCCTCTCTCTTCGTAGTCTCTCCTCTTTGGCAAACTATGCAAATAAAGAGGAGAGATTTGCAGTGACGAGAAGGAAGTAATATGTTCATCAAATATAGACGGTCGTGATCGTGATCAACCAGGCGTGGAAAGCAGCGTCCAGCGTGCCAGCCAAACCTGCCTTCCAACTTACAAACCCGACCCATGGGTCATCCGAACAAAAGCCGAGCGACCAAACCCCCACTCTCCCCCGACGCCTGCTGCAAAGGCCAGCACAAGAACCACACAACACCGGCCGGCACACGAGGCCCCGGCTTCCGTCCGCCTCCATCGTCTCCTTTCCATACCGCGGGGCACTGCTCGCCGTGGGCGCGAGCGGGGAGAGCAATGCCTATCGCGCTGGAGAGCGGCGCCCTGTTCGGCCGCGGGGTGCCGGCGGCGTGCACCGGCTCCTCTTCGGCTGGGTGGGGCAGCAGCAGCCAGGATGAGGCGGTGCACCTTGAGGAGTCAGAGGAGAGCGAGGGCGAGGTGTAGATCCCGCTCACAGGCCCCTTCGACACCATGGACGCGCTCCAGGAAGCACTGCCCCGTGATACGTCTCCAACGTATCTAAATTTTTTATTGTTCCATGCTATTATATTATCCTTCTAGGATGTTTTATATGCATTTATACGCTATTTTATATGATTTTTTGGGACTAACCTATTAACCTAGAGCCCAGTGCCAGTTTCTGTTTTTTCCTTGTTTTTGAGTATCGCAGAAAAGGAAAACCAAACGGAGTCCAATTGACCTGAAACTTCACGGAACTTATTTTTGGACCAGAAGAAGGCCATGGAGCAAAAGAGATGGGCCAGAAGAGTCCCGGGCTGCCCACGAGGGTGGGGGGTGCGCCCACCCCCCTGGGCGCGCCTCCCTACCTCGTGGATAGCCCGGAGACCCCCCTGACTTGTTCCCGACTCCAACACCTCTTATATAATCCCAAACTTCCAGAAAGAAACCTAGATGGCGAGTTCCGCCGCCGCAAGCCTCTGTAGCCACCGAAAACCAATCTAGACCCGTTCCGGTACCCTGCCGGAGGGGGGAATCCCTCACCCGTGACCATCTTCATCATCCCGGTGCTCTCCATGACAAGGAGGGAGTAGTTCACCCTCGGGGCTGAGGGTATGTACCAGTAGCTATGTGTTTGATCTCTCTCTCTCTCTCGTGTTCTTGAGGTGGTATGATCTTGATGTATCGCGAGCTTTGCTATTATAGTTGGATCTTATGATGTTTCTACCCCTCTACTCTCTTGTAATGGATTGAGTTTTCTCTTTGAAGTTATCTTATCGGATTGAGTCTTTAAGGATTTGAGAACACTTGATGTATGTCTTGCATGTGCTTATCTGTGGTGACAATGGGATATTCACGTGATCTACTTGATGTATGTTTTGGTGATCAGCTTGCAGGTTCCGTGACCTCGTGAACTTATGCATAGGGGTTGGCACACGTTTTCGTCTTGACTCTCCGGTAGAAACTTTGGGGCACTCTTTGAAGTACTTTGTGTTGGTTTGAATAAATCTGAGATTGTGTGATGCATATCGTATAATCATACCCACTGATACTTGAGGTGACATTAGCGTTTTGGTTGATTTGTGTCTTAAGGTGTTATTCTAGTACGAACTCTAGGATAGATCGAACGAAAAGAATAGCTTCGTGCTATTTTACTACGGGCTCTTGAATAGATCGATCAGAAAGAATAACTTTGAGGTTGTTTCGTACCCTACAATAATCTCTTCGTTTGTTCCCCGCTATTAGTGACTTTGGAGTGACTCTTTGTTGCATGTTGAGGGATAGTTATATGATCCAATTACGTTACTATTGTTGAGAGAACTTGCACTAGTGAAAGTATGAACCCTAGGCCTTGTTTCCTAGCATTGCAATACCGTTTACGCTCACTTTTATCATTAGTTACCTTGCTTTTTTTATATTTTTAGATTACAAAAAACCTATATCTACCATCCATATTGCACTTGTATCACCATCTCTTCGCCGAGCTAGTGCACCTATACAATTTACCATTGTATTGGGTGTGTTGGGGACACAAGAGACTCTTTGCTATTTGGTTGTAGGGTTGTTTGAGAGAGACCATCTTCATCCTATGCCTCCCACGGATTGATAAACCTTAGGTCATCCCCTTGAGGGAAATTTGCTACTGTCCTACAAACCTCTGCACTTAGAGGCCCAACAACGTCTACAAGAAGAAGGTTGCGTAGTAGACATCAAGCTCTTTTCTGGCGCCGTTGCCGGGGAGGTGAGTGCTTGAAGGTATAGCTTCATATCTTGCAACCGAATCTTTTAGTTTCTTGTTTTATCACTAGTTTAGTTTATAAAAGAAAACTACAAAAAATGGAATTGAGGGTGCCTCATATGCTTCATCTTTTTAATATCTTTCATGAAAATAAGGATTCCAATAGTTGTGCTCAATTGCTAGAGGAAGAATGCATTAGAATGTTTGGCACTAAATCTTTGAATGATGAGCATGATTGCAATGTTGTTGGTATGAACTCTTTGAATATCCATAGTACTAATGATGATTGCACTAGTCATGATGAAAATGTCTCTTATAAGCATGTCAATTTTTGTGGAGTGCATAGAGTTTGCAAGTACACACCAAATAGGGAAGATAGATTTTGCAAGAGGCATAAGTATTCAGAAACTAAATGGTTGCAAGAGAGGCTAGATGCTTGTGCTGAAAATTTAAAATTTCTTTGCCATCCTGCTGAACTTTGCAATGAACGTGATCATTTAAATCCCCAATGCAAATTGTTTCATGATCATATCGTGTCCAAAAATTGTGATGACTTGATTTCCCTTGCACATCATAATGAACTTAGTTTGCTTTTGGGTTATGAAGAAATGAAACGTATAACTAAGGATATACCAGAATTTGTCCTTGATAAAGTTCTTGATTTTGATCTAGAATAAATTTTTATGTATTGTGCGGTGAATTGCATTGAAAATCCTTATATTGGCAATTACATAAAGAAGAGAAAACAAATAGAAGATGAAGAGAATACTAATGAAAGGGAAGAGACTTCCCAATATCCTCCTATTATTTCTTATGATGAATCAGGTAACGAGGAGGAGCTTTCTATTCAACCAATCTCATTAATAAGGAGCTCAAAAGAGAGGGTTAAACCCACACATGATGTGAAGAAGAAAAGGAAAAGACGGAGAAGCAAAGGTAGAAAGGTATCCTTCCCAAATGATGTTGCTCCTATTACTCATTGTGATGATGATAATTGCTATACTATTGGTGCTATCCATGCTATTAATGATGAGAGTGATTATGCTTATGATATGAAAAGGCCCAAGCTTGGGGATGCTATGTTTGATGAGAATGACATGTTTGAGAATATATTTGCTGCAATTAATGTTTGTCCCAAGCTTGGGGATTCTAAGTTTAATGAAGATGATATGTTTAACCTCCCAAGCTTTGATATGCAAATTTATTATGATGATAGCATGCCTCCTATTTATGATGATTATATTGATGAAAGTGGGTTTGGAAGAGTGTCAACTTTAGGAAGTAATGATCCCACTATTTTGGAGGGTGTTGAATCTTATTGTGATAAATATGAAAGTGGATTTGGAGAGGTCATGACTTTATTTAGTGATGATTCCACTATCTTGGAAGAGGTTTCAATAGATTATGATGAGAACAAAGTTGCTACCTATGATAATTATTGTGATGATACGTATGCTATAAAAAGTAGTTATGATTATATTTATAAAACTTGTCATGATTATGATTACCCTTTTTCTTAACATTACTCTTTTAATATGGAAAAAAATTATAGTATTCGAGTTTCTTATGATACTCCCACTATTCCGAATGAGGATAAATTTGCTTATGTGGAGAGTAGTAAATTTTCTATGCTTGTAGATCATGAAAAGAATGCTTTATGTGCTGGTTATATGGTTGAATTCATTCATGATGCTACTGAAAATTATTATGAGGGAGGAACATATGCTTGTAGGAATTGCAATAATATCAAGTTTCCTCTCTATATGTTGAAAATCTTAAAGTTATGCTTGTTTTGCCTTCCTATGCTAGTTGATTATTGTTCCCATAAGTTGTTTGCTCACAAAATCCCTATTCATAGGAAGTGGGTTAGACTTAAATGTGCTAGTCATATTCTTCATGATGCTCTCTTTATGTTTCAATTCTTATCTTTTATATGAGCATCATGGAAATCATCACGCCTAGCTAGGGGCGTTAAACGATAGAGCTTGTTGGGAGGCAACCCAATTTTATTTTTGTTCTTTGCTTTTTGCTACTGTTTAGTAATAAATAACTCATCTAGCTTCTTTTTAGATGTGGTTTTATGGGAAGACTTGGGTGAAGTCTTTGCGATCTTGCTGTAAAAAACAGAAACTTTAGCGCTCACGAGATTAGCTGCCCTTTTTTACTGGAGAGTGATTTTAGGTTGATTCTTTTTTCATAAGAATAATAGACAAATTCCTCAGGTCCACCAATTTATTTCAGAATTTTTGGAGTTCCAGAAGTATACGTTTGATACATATTGCTACAGACTGTTCTGTTTTTGACAGATTCTGTTTTCTATGTGTTGTTTACTTATTTTGATGAATCTATGAGTAGTATCGGAGGCTATGAACCATAGATAAGTTGGAATACAGTAGATATTACACCAATATGAATTTAGAATGGTTTAACAACAGTACCTAAGTGGTGATTTATTTTCTTATACTAACGGAGCTTACGAGTTTTCTGTTAAGTTTTGTGTTGTGAAGTTTTCAAGTTTTGGGTAAATATTTGATGGACTATGGAATAAGGAGCGAAAAGAGCCCAAGCTTGGGGATGCCCAAGGCACCCCAAGGTAAAATTCAAGGACAACCAAAAGCCTAAGCTTGGGGATGCCCCGGAAGGCATCCCCTCTTTCGTCTTCGTTCATCAGTAACTTTACTTGGAGCTATATTTGTATTCACCACATGATATGTGTTTTGCTTGGAGCGTCATTTTATTTTCTTTTGTTTTGCTTGTTGTTTGAATAAAATACCAAGATCTGAAATTCTTAAATGAGAGAGAGTCTTCACATAGCTACATAATTATTCAACTACTCATTGATCTTCACTTATATCTTTTGGAGTAGTTTGTCATTTGCTCTAGTGCTTCACTTATATCCTTCTAGAGCACGACGGTGGTTTTATTTTGAAGAAATAGATGAACTCTCATGCTTCACTTATATTATTTTGAGAGTCTTAAACATCATGGTAATTTGCTTTGGTTATGAAATTAGTCCTAATATGATAGGCATCCAAGAGGGATATAATAAAAACTTTCATATAGAGTGCATTGAATATTAAGAGAAGTTTGATTCCTTATGATTGTGTTGAGATATGAAGATGGTGATATTAGAGTTGTGCTAGTTGAGTAATTGTGAAATTGAGAAATACTTGTGTTGGAGTTTGCAAGTCCCGTAGCATGCACGTATGGTAAACGTTGTGTGACAAATTTGAAGCACGAGGTGTTCTTTGATTGCTTTCCTTATGAGTGGCGGTCGGGGACGAGCGATGGTATTTTCCTACCAATCTATTCCCCTAGGAGCATGCACGTAGTGCTTGGTTTTTGATGACTTGTAGATTTTTGCAATAAGTATGTGAGTTCTTTATGACTAATGTTGAGTCCATGGATTATACGCACTCTCACCTATCCATCTTTGCTAGCCTCTTCGGTACCGTGCATTGCCCTTTCTCACCTTGAGAGTTGGTGCAAACTTCGCCGGTACATCCAAACCCCGTGATACGATACGCTCTATCACACATAAACCTCCTTATATCTTCCTCAAAACAGCCACCATACCTACCTATTATGGAATTTCCATAGCCATTCCGAGATATATTGCCATGCAACTTCCCACCGTTTCATTTATTATGACACGCTTCATCATTGTCATATTTCCTTGCATGATCATGTAGTTGACATCGTATATGTGGCAAAGCCACCATGCATAATTTTTCATACATGTCACTCTTGATTCATTGCTCATCCCGGTACACCGCCGGAGGCATTCATATAGAGTCATATTTTGTTCTAGAATCGAGTTGTAATCATCGAGTTGTAAATAAATAGAAGTGTGATGATCATCATTAATAGAGCATTGTCCCAAATAAAAAAGGAGAAAAGCCAAAAAAGAAGGCCCAAAAAAAGAAAAAAAAGAGAAATAAAAAGGGACAATGCTACTATCCTTTTTCCACACTTGTGCTTCAAAGTAGCACCATGATCTTTATGATAGAGAGTCTCTTGTTTTGTCACCTGCATATACTAGTGGGAATTTTTCATTATAGAACTTGGCTTGTATATTCCAACAATGGGCTCCCTCAAATGCCCTAGGTCTTCGTGAGCAAGCAAGTTGGATGCACACCCACTTAGTTTCTTTTGTTGAGCTTTCATACATTTATAGCTCTAGTGCATCCGTTGCATGGCAATCCCTACTCCTTGCATTGACATCAATTGATGGGCATCTCCATAGCCCGTTGATTAGCCACGTCAATGTGAGACTTTCTCCTTTTTTGTCTTCTCCACATAACCCCCATCATTATACTCCATTCCACCCATAGTACTATGTCCACGGCTCATGCTCATGTATTGCGTGAAAGTTGAAAAAAGTTTGAGATTACTAAAGTATGAAACAATTGCTTGGCTTGTCATCGGGGTTGTGCATGATGAGAGCATTTTTGTGTGACGAAAATGAAGCATGGACAAACTATATGATTTTGTAGGGATTAGCTTTCTTTGGCTATGTTATTTTGATAAGACATAATTGCTTGGTTAGTATGCTTGAAGTATTACTATTGTCATGTCAATATTAAACTTTTGTCTTGAATCTTTCGGATCTGAACATTCATGTCACAATAAAGAAGATTACATTGATAAATATGTTAGGTAGCATTCCACATCAAAAATTCTGTTTTTATCATTTACCTACTCGAGGACGAGCAAGAATTAAGCTCGGGGATGCTTGATACGTCTCCAACGTATCTATAATTTTTTATTGTTCCATGCTATTATATTATCCTTCTAGGATGTTTTATATGCATTTATATGCTATTTTATATGATTTTTGGGACTAACCTATTAACCTAGAGCCCAGTGCCAGTTTCTGTTCTTTTCCTTGTTTTTGAGTATCGCAGAAAAGGAAAACCAAACGGAGTCCAATTGACCTGAAACTTCACAAAACTTATTTTTGGACCAGAAGAAGGCCAATGAGCAAAAGAGATGGGCCAGAAGAGTCCCGGGCTGCCCACGAGGGTGGGGGAACGCCCACCCCCTTGGCACGCCTCCCTACCTCGTGGATAGCCCGGAGACCCCCCTGACTTTGTTCCCGACTCCAACACCTCTTATATAACCCCAAACTTCCAGAAAGAAACCTAGACGGGGAGTTCCGCCGCCGCAAGCCTCTGTAGCCACCGAAAACCAATCTAGACCCGTTCCGGCACCCTGCCGGAGGGGGGAATCCCTCACCGGTGGCTATCTTCATCATCCCGGTGCTCTCCATGACGAGGAGGGAGTAGTTCACCCTCGGGGCTGAGGGTATGTACCAGTAGCTATGTGTTTGATCTCTCTCTCTCTCGTGTTCTTGAGGTGGTACGATCTTGATGTATCGCGAGCTTTGCTATTATAGTTGGATCTTATGATGTTTATCCCCCTCTTCTCTCTTGTAATGGCTTGAGTTTTCCCTTTGAAGTTATCTTACCGGATTGAGTCTTTAAGGATTTGAGAACACTTGATGTATGTCTTGCATGTGCTTATCTGTGGTGACAATGGGATATTCACGTGATCTACTTGATGTATGTTTTGGTGATCAACTTGCGGGTTCCGTGACCACGTGAACTTATGCATAGGGGTTGGCACACGTTTTCATCTTGACTCTCCGGTAGAAACTTTGGGGAACTCTTTGAAGTACTTTGTGTTTGTTTGAATAGATGAATCTGAGATTGTGTGATGCATATCGTATAATCATACCCACTGATACTTGAGGTGACATTGGAGTATCTAGGTGACATTAGGGTTTTGGTTGATTTGTGTCTTAAGGTGTTATTCTAGTACGAACTCTAGGATAGATCGAACGGAAAGAATAGCTTCGTGCTATTTTACTACAGACTCTTGAATAGATCGATCAGAAAGAATAACTTTGTGGTGGTTTCGTACCCTACAATAATCTCTTCGTTTGTTCTCTGCTATTAGTTACTTTGGAGTGACTCTTTGTTGCATGTTGAGGGATAGTTATATGATCCAATTATGTTATTATTGTTGAGAGAACTTGCACTAGTGAAAGTATGAACCCTAGGCCTTGTTTCCTAGCATTGCAATACCGTTTACGCTCACTTTTATCATTAGTTACCTTGCTGTTTTTATATTTTCAGATTACAAAAACCTATATCTACCATCCATATTGCACTTGTATCACCATCTCTTCGCCGAACTAGTGCACCTATACAATTTACCATTGTATTGGGTGTGTTGGGGACACAAGAGGCTCTTTGCTATTTGGTTGCAGGGTTGTTTGAGAGAGACCATCTTCATCCTACGCTTCCCACGGATTGATAAACCTTAGGTCATCCACTTGAGGGAAATTTGCTACTGTCCTACAAACCTCTGCACTTGGAGGCCCAACAACGTCTACAAGAAGAAGGTTGCGTAGTAGACATCACCCCGCAGGTCAGCCCCCAAATCCACCCGCAAAGGTCGCGCCTTCATCCGCCTCCATCAGGAAGTTGCGTTGTATCTTGGTTCTACAGGCTTATTTTGGGGATTAGTTCATGCGTGGATCCTTTGGAAATTATTGCGTTGGGGTTTTTACGATTCGTTTGATGCTATGGAGCAGTGCAGAGTTCGGTCATTCAGGTGGAATTTCGGATGATTCAGTAATGCAAGTGGTTTCTTTTTTGGAAAAAGTACTTGTGTCGGGGTGGTGGTTCTGTTACGAAGTACTGATTCCTTGGGTGATCAGACCCTTCTGAGGCCGTGGGGGTGGGTGTATGATTGCACGATGTATTGCTCTCGTGCATAGGCACATATATATGATGTACAAAGGTGGGCCACCGACCTCAACTATACAAGGAACTAGGAGGCGGGCCTAATACACAATATGCACATAACACATATACTCAACACCCCCCTAGCGGTCGAAGCGGCACCGCGGCTGACGCAAAGACTGGACCGGAACTCCTCAAATGACGCCGTAGGGAAGCCCTTGGTCATGATATCTGCAAATTGTTGGGAAGTAGGGACGTGTAATCGAATATGGCCAAGGGCCACCTGGTCCTGAACAAAATGAATATCCAACTCAATATGCTTGGTCAGTTGATGATGCATCGGGTTAGCGGAGAGGTAGACCGCCGAGACGTTGTCGCAGTAGACGACCGTGGCATGGTCAACAGGGCAAGAGAGCTCCTGAAGCAGCTGGCAAAGCCACGAACACTCGGCGACTGCGTTGGCCACCGCACGATACTAAGCCTCAGCACTGGAACGAGAGACCGTAGGCTGCCGCTTGGACGATCACGAGATGAGTGAGGGTCCAAGGTAGACGCAATAGCCCGAAGTGGAGCGACGAGTGTCAGGGCAGCCCGTCCAGTCTGCATCGGAGTAGGCAGTGAGGGCGGTGTCGGCGGAGGCGTGAAGCGTGATGCCAAGATCCATAGTGCCACAGATATAGCGGAGAATCCACTTGACGGCAGCCCAATGAACGTCACGAGGAGCATGCATATGAAGACACACCTGCTGCACGGCATACTGGATCTCCGGTCGAGTCAGAGTGAGGTACTGGAGAGCACCAACGATAGACCGATAGAAGGCAGCATCCGAAGCAGGAGAACCATCCATGGCAGAAACCTTGGCCTTCGTATCAACAGGCGTAGCGGCGGGCTTGCAGTTAAGCATGCCGGCGCGCTCGAGGAGCTCATGAGCGTACTTCCGCTAATGAAGGAAGAAGCCATCCGGACGGCGCACCACCTCGACACCGAGGAAGTAGTGCAAAGGACCCAAGTCCTTGATGGCAAACTCAGCGCGAAGACGAGCCGTGAGCTGACTGAGGAGACCAGTCGTACATGCCGTCAGGATGATGTCGTCGACATAAAGCAGCAAGTAGGCCGTGTCAGAGCCCTGATAATAGACGAAGAGCGAGGCGTCCGAGCGGGTAGAGCGGAACCCAAGCTGGTGGAGAAACGCCGCGATGCGCTGGTACCAAGTGCGCGGAGCCTGCTTGAGTCCGTACAAGGACCGCGAAGGCAGTCACGCGTGGTCGGGAAGCGCCGGGTCAACAAACCCGGTGGGCTGCTGGCAGAAGACCTGCTCCTCGAGGTGACCATGGAGGAAGGCGTTGGAGACGTCCATCTGGTGCACCGGCCAAGCACGGGAGACCGCAAGGTGGAGAACCGTGCGTATCGTGCCGGGCTTGACGACCGGAGCGAAGGTGTCGGTGAAGTCGATGCCAGCACGCTGTCGGAAGCCACAAACGACCCAGCGCGCTTTGTAGAGATCAAGGGTACCATTAGGACGGAGCTTGTGTTTAAAGACCCACTTCCCGGTAATCACGTGGGCGTGTCGGGGACGGGGAACAAGCTGCAACGTCCAGTTGCGCAACAGAGCATCAAACTCCTCTTGCATCGCAGCCATCCAGAGCGGGTCACAAAGAGCGGCTCGAACGGAGGACGGCAACGGCGATGGCTCAGAGGTGGACGCCGCATGGACGTAGTCAGCCGAGGCGTAGCGCGAGCTCGGGCTAAAAATGCCCGTACGGGCGCGGGTGACCGG
>NC_057814.1:118125311-118131244 GCF_018294505.1 Triticum aestivum
CGTTGGGGGCGCTGGGGGCGCCAGCGCCGCGGCTGTAGGAGGCGCCGCATGCGGGGGGCGCGCCTCAAAGCCAGGGGCGGGCCAAGAGAGACGCGCGAGCGCCCTGGGAGAGGCGTCGAGGAACGTATATATGATGTATTGCTCTCGTGCATAGGCACGTATATATGATGTATAAAAATGGGCCACGGACCTTAACTATACAAAAAACTAGAAGACAGGCCCAATACACAATATGCACATAACACATATACTCAAAAGTGGGGTATAGGTAAAATACTCTAATGTGCACGTGGATTCACGTTACAGAGGAACTGAGCTTAATACTAGTTTGTTTTAGGAGGTTCAGAGTTTCATCGATTTCGTCGGCGCAAGGGTTGTGCAATGTGATCATCCGTGGCCTACCGACCCTCTTTGGCATTGGGGATCTTTAAGAAAAGTTCTATTATTGGTAGTTAGTACTTACTACTTGGTACTTGCATAATGGTGCCAAACAGAGAATGCGGCTGGGAAGCTTGAAATTTGGCCCAGTTGTAATAGCAGTTTGTTAGTAGCTTTAGGCCCTGTTCGGGAATCGTCCAACTCCGTAAAATACGGGAGCCGACGGAGCACCATTTTCGCAACTCCCAAAAAATACACTGCAGGCTGCTCCGCTCCGTCCGCTTTAGGAGCGGAGCTGCTGAGCTAGAGAGTTGCCGAACAGGCACTTAATCCATCATGCTTTAGTTGCCAGCTGTTTCACGTGCTTGTAGCATCAGGACGCATGTTTTTAGTCAAGACTAGTGCTCCGGTTGTTAGTTTTGTAGCCTGCTCTTTTGTAAGCACGCTATGGTTTTCTTTGCATTGACCCAGAGATTACCTCATGCCATGCATAACCAAACCACTATATCCGGCAACGTTTTTGCTCTAAGGTTCACCCACTTGGATGAAAATGACCTATGGGTAAGTTTGGACATGGCACGTGTATTTTTTTGGTAAATGGCAGGGTACAAATGCGTTGTGTATCGAGGGTTTCGTTTCAAATTTTTTGAACGTGTGTGATGGTTGTGTTGGTTGGTTTAGCAATTTTTGTTGCCTGTGCACTGCTTGGATTTGTGCGGGTGTTGCCAGCCGTGCGCGTGTGGTTGCTTGCATGGCCATGCAGTGGCTGTGTAATTCTTGGGGGTACTTCAGGTTGTACACGCGTGCTTGCCGGCATGGCCATGCACGTGCCTGTGCAATTGTTAGGTGCACTCCAGGTTATACGCGCGAGCTTGCGTGCATGGGTCATGCACGTGGCCGTGTAATCGTTAGGTGCACTCCAGGTTGTACACTGTGCGTGCTTCCTGTTAGGGTGTGTTCAGTTGCTGTCATCAGGTGGAACGTCATGGGTCTGTCCGGTTCCTATAGCCCATTTCCATGTTTAGTTAGTCGGACGGAATGGAACCCACCAATCCCAGAAAACGGAATATTCGCACTATATGCGGAACCGAGGGATACCTCCGACTCGGGCGGACGACAAGGAACGAGCCCCTCGCACGCACCCAGCCCTATCCTCTCGCGACTCCCTCTCTCAGCGCCGCCAACCCTCCCACGTAGCCCCCACATCTCGATCTGCCCCCTCTACCCTCTCCGGCGCCGCAATCCCTCTCGTCCCCGTCGTCCCTCCTCCGTCATGGCGCGCATCAGGATCTTGGCGGCGACCTAGCAGAGGGTGGGGACTGGTAGCGGGGCGGGGGACTGGCAGGGGCGTGTATGGCAGTGAACTTGGCATGTATACATGTATGGATATATTGTGATGTTGTTTGTCTTCGAAATACAAATGAAATGCTGCCAAAATTTCATATTTTATGGGGTTCCATTTTTCATTCCATATATCCAACCAAACACAAGAACGGAACCAACCCGTTTCGCATTTTTGTTGGTACCAAACACAGGAATGGAACGGACCCGTTCCCGTGGAATGAAACCATTCTATTCCGTTCCATTTGGTTCCTCAACTAAACACATAAACACATAGAAGATGACCGGCTCTATTATTTGCGATTCACTAGCTAAAATTGTTGGCGACTATATTTAGACTAGAATTTAGCTAGCCCTTCATCTATTGAGTGTAGGAGCGGTGAATCAAAGCAAGTTAATTAGGTTACTCTAGATGTGCGAAAGAATCATAATGACTTTGTGAAGCAGAAATATGCACTTCAAAGTGAAAGGAGAATCAATCCCTATTCATATACTTCAGAGTCGTTCCTTGATTTTGTTTTCTGCGTACTATATGGCCGTGGTGCGCAATATTGAATTTTGCTCCCTGTTTGCAAATGCTCTTTAGGAGGACCAACTAATTAAGCAAGGAATTGCATTGGTAATGTTTTCCCCTACCCCAAACTTGATTAGTTCAGCAACAGTTCTTTTTGTTTACTTGATATATATATATGGTGCAATTTCCAAAAGGTTTTTGAACCCGCAATTATTTTCATTTATAGATGATGATTTCTTTAGAAGGATTCCTAACACTAGTAGAAAAAGGGTCATCTGTCCCGGTTGGTAAGGGCCTTTTGTCCCGGTTTTTGAACCGGGATTAAAGGGTCGTTACTAATGCCCTAACCCTTTAGTCCCGGTTCATACATGAACCGGGACAAATAAGCCTCCACGTGGCCGGTGCGGCGAGCCCAGGCAGGAGGGCCTTTGGTCCTGGTTGGTGGCACTAACCGGGACCCATAGGCATCCACGCGTCAGCATTTCAGGGGCTGGGGTTTTTGTTTTTCTTAAGGGGGGTTGGGGGTTTTGGGGGGTTAATTTAGGTGTTTCATATATTGTGTTAGCTAGCTAATTAATAGAGAGAAGTGTCCTCTCTTATCTCCGTGCTTGGTCGACGCTACGTACTATATACGTATAAAGAGGACTAGACACGCTAGCTGGTAAGCAAATGAAGGAAACAGAAGATCGTCATGAACATATGCATACAGAGAGAAGTGATATCGACCACCTCCCCTTCTCCGAGAGATTGCTCGAACAACAAGTTCTCGTATATCTATCCGACACTACCGGCTACATATATATATATACAATAATTATCTCTTACAATATAATCTCCTAATTATATATGAACACAGGGTCCACATAGTATTCTCTGTTTTCAGCGATCGCGTAGTCAAGGAAGAATGCCGCCAATTCCTCTTGAATTGCTCGCATACGATCTGGTGCTAGGAGTTCATCCCGCATCCGAAAGATCTAATTTGAAGAAGGGGGTCAATACATATATATATATATATGAATAAATGAAACTCAACACAAATGATGGTAATCAAATAAAATTGTGAATATTATTGCTTACGCACTTCATATTGTTCGTCAGATGTTACGCCCTGATTTGACCGTACACTAATCATGCACGGAAATGTGTAATCAAGATCAGGGACTCACGGGAAGATATCACAACACAACTCTAAAACATAAATAAGTCATACAAGCATCATAATACAAGCCAGGGGCCTCGAGGGCTCGAATACAAGTGCTCGATCACAGACGAGTCAGCGGAAGCAACAATATCTGAGTACAGACATAAGTTAAACAAGTTTGCCTTACGAAGGCTAGCACAAAAGTGGCAACGATCGAAGAGGCAAGGCCTCCTGCCTGGGACCTCCTAACTACTCCTCGAAGTCGAACTCCATGTAGAATCATCCTCGGGATCTCTAGCTCCTGGACTCCAGCATCTGGTTGCGACAATCAGGTATAGAAGGGGGAAAAGAGGGAGAAAAGCAACCGTGAGTACTCATCCAAAGTACTCGCAAGCAAGGAGCTACACTACATATGCATGGGTATATGTGTAAAGGGCCATATCAGTGGACTGAACTGCAGAATGCCAGAATAAGAGGGGGATAGCTAATCCCGTCGAAGACTACGCTTCTGGCAGCCTCCATCTTGCAGCATGTAGAAGAGAGTAGATTGAAGTCCTCCAAGTAGCAGCGTATAGCATAATCCTACCCGGCGATCCCCTCCTCGTCACCCTATTAGAGAGCGATCACCGGGTTGTATCTGGCACTTGGAAGGGTGTGTTTTATTCAGTATCCGGTTCTAGTTGTCATAAGGTCAAGGTACAACTCCGGGTCGTCCTTTTACCGAGGGACACGGCTATTCGAATAGATAAACTTCCCTGCAGGGGTGCACCACATAACCCAACACGCTCGATCCCATTTGGCCGGACACACTTTTCTGGGTCATGCCCGGCCTCGGAAGATCAACACGTCGTAGCCCCACCTAAGCACAACAGAGAGGTCAGCACGCCGGTCTAACCCTATGCGCGCAGGGGTCTGGGCCCATCACCCTATGCACACCTGCACGTTGCGAGGGCGGCCGGAAGCAGACCTAGCCTAGCAGGCGTTCCAGTCCAATCCGGCGTGCGCCCCTCCGTCGCTGACGTCAAGAAGAGCTTCGGCTGATACCACGACGTCGAGTGCCCATAACTGTTCCCGCGTAGCTGGTTAGTGCGTATAGACCAAATGGCCAGACTCAGATCAAATACCAAGATCTCGTTAAGCGTGTTAAGTATCCGCGAACGCCGACCAGGGCCAGGCCCACCTCTCTCCTAGGTGGTCTCAACCTGCCCTGTCGCTCCGCCACAAAGTAACAGTCGGGGACCGTCAGGAACCCAGGCCCACCTCTACCGGGATGGAGCCACCTGTCCTTTCAGCCCCCTCATCAGAATCACTTGCGGGTACTCACCGAGCCGACCCGACTTTAGTCACCACATGTGTCATGTATATAATGTATATAGTATATACCCGTGATCACCTCCCGAAGTGATCACGGCCCAGTAGTATAGCATGGCAGACGGACAAGAGTGTAGGGCCACTGATGGAACACTAGCATACTATACTAAGCAGTAGGATAGCAGGTAAGGGTAACAACTGTAGCAACAATGACAGGCTATGCATCAGGATAGGATTAACGGAAAGCAGTAACATGCTACACTACTCTAATGCAAGCAGTATAGAGAAGAATAGGCGATATCTGGTGATCAAGGGGGGGCTTGCCTGGTTGCTCAGACAAGAAGGAGGGGTCGTCGGTGACGTAGTCGACCACAGGGGCATCAGCATCGTCACGGGGTCTACCGAAGAGAAGAGGGGGGAGAAACAGTAAATACATAGCAAGCAAGTGCATAACAGGACAACAGGTAGAGCTAGACGTGTTCTAACGCGGTATGAGGTGATACCGGTGAAAGGGGGGAAACATCCGGGAATGTATCCCCGGTGTTTCACATTTTCGGACAGATGAACCGGAGGTGAAATGTTGCAGGTTCACTATGCTAGGGACGCGTGGCGGACGAACGGACTGCGTACTCGGATTCGTCTCGTCGTTCTGAGCAACTTTCATATAGAAAGTTTTTCCATTCGAGCTATGGATTATTTTATATTAATTTTTATAGATTTAAATCATTTTAGGATTTATTTAATTAATTTATTCAACATTATCCAGAATAGTAAAATATGACATCAGCGTGACATCATGCTGACGTCAGCAGTCAACTGTGCATTTGACTGGGTCAACTACGGGTGGGTCCCGCATGTCATACACTTCTTAGCGTAATTAGGGTTTAACTAATTAATTACTGTTTAATTAAATTAACTAATTAATTAGATTAATTTAATTAGGATTAATTAACTTAATTAAATTAATTAATTAAATTTATTCTTATTATTTGTTTTATTTATATATTTATTAATTAATTTATTATTTTTATTATTATTATAATTTTTTTAATTCTTTTTTTATATAAACGTTCTGTGGGCTGGGCCCCACATGTCATTGGCCCTAGGGGCCTTGGCGGGTTAGATCGCTAGCGGGCGTGGGCACCAGCCCACCCGATAGGGCGCTGCGGCCAGTGGTGAAGGGGGCCGGCGCGAGGCCCAGCGCGGTGACCGTGGCCGGAGCGAGGCGGCGCGGCAAGGCCAGCCGGA
>NC_057814.1:118131646-118132214 GCF_018294505.1 Triticum aestivum
GGCGCGGAGTAGGACGCGCCCGGGGCGGCGATGCGCACGGGGGTGAGGCACAGGTCGCGGGTGGGCAGGGGCGACCACGGTGAGGCATGCGAGCGGGGAGACGCGGGGAAAGGTGGCCAGCGGCGGGGTCCGAACTCGGCGGAGGTCGATCCGCAATAGCACGCACGGTGGAGGCAAGGCGATGGCCGGAGCGGGCGTGAGGCGCGGGAGAGAGGGGAGGTGGAGGCCGAGGCTCACCGCGGGTGTAGGGAACGTGGCAGTGGGGCGCGGGGAGGAGACGGAGACGGCGTGATGGAGAGGAGGCAGGCCGGCGATGGCATCCGGCGAGGTCCAGGCGGCGGCGCGGGCTCCGGACGGCGTCGGCGCGGCGACGAGGCGGGTCGAGCCCTCGATCTCGATCCAGATCGAGGGGGGAGTGGGCGACGGCGAGCATGGGGCATGGCATCGGGGTGGCGACGGTGTGCGCCGGCGGAGGCTCCGGGCGAGGGAGGGGGCGACCGCGTCGGGGGCGGGGCGGGCGCCCGATCCAGACGGGGAGGAGAAGGGGATCGGGGAGAGAGTGGGTGAG
>NC_057814.1:118132228-118139696 GCF_018294505.1 Triticum aestivum
GGGTCGAGCCCTCGATCTCGATCCAGATCGAGGGGGGAGTGGGCGACGGCGAGCATGGGGCGTGGCATCGGGGTGGCGACGGTGTGCGCTGGCGGAGGCTCCGTGCGAGGGAGGGGGCGACCGCGTCGGGGGCGGGGCGTGCGCCCGATCCAGACGGGGAGGAGAAGGGGATCTGGGAGAGAGTGGGTGATTGGGCTAGGGTTTCGGGGGGTGGGGATATGGGGAGTGCGGGGTGGGCCTCCTGGTGGCCTGGGTGGCTAGTTGGGCCACTCGGCCCAAGGAGAGGGGGGGCTTTGCCCCCTTTTCTGTCTTTACCTTTTCTTATTTTATTTTTCTTTTTATAGTTTCTTTTATTTATTTTTTTAGTTTTACAAAAATTACCACTAGTGCCTAAATTTGTATTTATCAACAAACTACTGTGAGATTAATCCTTAACCCATAATAAAATAGTTTTGGCATTTTATAAATTCAATAGGCATTTGTTTAATTGTTTTCACTATTGTTTTAATTGTTTTAGAGCCTTTAAATATTTTATCAAAGCTTGGTTTCTCCACCATAATTACTTACGATTTATTTGACACAACCCGAACATTTTAGGTTTTTTTTGATTTGAAAATTTTACTGTTTGCCTATATTTTAGATTTTAATTTGAATCGTTTTTGAACTAACTCCAGTTATCATCAGTAACCGAGGTGACGTGGCACCATTAGCAGAGGTTTACTGTAGCTTGATTATCCGGGCGTCACAATTCTCCTCCACTACAAGAAATCTCGTCCCGAGATTTAAGAGGGAAGTAAAGGGGGAAGGTTCGGGTTACGAAATTCTACGGAGTGTTCTTGGTCTTGGTTGTTCTCCTCGAAGAGGTTGATCCATTACATTGATGTCTTCATTCTGCTGTTTCAGGTCATCATGATAAAGTTGTCGTCCTTTCTTCGGGAACTCCATCGTACTTACGACAGAGTAAGGGGGTATTCTGGAAGAACGGACTTCTGCAGGGTTTACTATCTGGTCAATATCATCGGGGAAGGTGGCGGAAAGTATCTCTCGAACTACACCTTAAGAAAATCCAAGAGCAAGTAGGAACGTACCATGAGAAGTTTCAAACGGGTAGGCAATCGTTCGAAGCCTGAAACGAAGTGTGAAAGGGGTTCAAAGCAATCAGAATAAGTATTATGTCTAATGCCAGTATAGATCAGTAGGACGGTGGTCCGTGAATTACATACGAGGCCACGTGCGATGAATAATTTTGGGAACAGGGGGTGCACAGGAGAGTCAGGTTTCGATCCTGTGGAACTGTGGGTTATGGGCCCACCATGTGGGTTAAAAGTAGGAAGGGCGGTGACATCTTGCACGATCATGATAGCAAGGCATGTCAGAGGGTATCCTGTCAGTTATATGTCAGCCACATCGTCGGTACCAAGGGCGAGGGACGAAGAGAACCATTTTCATGCTCGTTGAAACGAGGCGTACCATTAGGCAAAGTTCTCGTCCATCGGTGGTTACCGAAATGTCACCAACAATAATAACAGGGTCTTACTGACAGAGTTGTACACCGAGGTGTTTACATAAGCAAGAGAATATTCCTGCTTAGATCATATAGATCTCCAGAAAGGTTAAACCAAACAATGGAAAGGAAAATATGATTATCAGATTAAACAGAAGAATGGAAAGGAAAATGTGTTTAAACACATATTTCAAGGGTATATCCTTCCCAAGGACAAGCTGAGCATGATACTCATGACAGGATATAATGTAGAAAACTCTTTAGGTAGGGGATAGAAATTTCATGACATTACCCATACAACGGTGTTTGGATAATTGAGCAGGAAACATTTAGCAGTGGGCTTCAAATGTTCCTGTTGAAAATCGGAGTACCATAGACATGCTTCGAGATAGCATTGACATGGTCAACAGGTGAAGATCAGACTTTGGAAACAAAAAGGATCCATCAGGAACAACTTATAGAATAAGTCTTACAATTTCCTCATGGAAGAATAGCTAACCTTGCTAAAAGGGAAAACTTATAACAATAGTTCCTCCCGCCAGGTGTGCTGGGTATCATCACCTTACCGGGTCATAAATAGGCCAGTGTTATAACTCTTGGAAATATGTTCCAACCATCATATCTGACCGAGATTCAGATCTGATTGGTGTTAGGATAACTCAGACTCAGGACGCCTGAGAAGAAAGGTGCAACACAAATTGTCGAAACGACATCGGAGATTCTCGGGAGATGAACTATGGAAGCGAGTTCCGGACAAGGGTTCATCATTACATCAAGGAGAGGTGAGGAGGTGACTGATTGACTCAGCGACAATCCATTGAGATTTCCAAAAGATGGATTTCCACCACTATGTGAACAAGGTGATAACATTAGCTAGATCGAATGACTTAATGATGTATGCTCGAGGAAAACATACACAGTTAAACATTGGTTGTAATGTGCACCCGAAATATGGGCTAGGTAGCACAATCAATGTCCGAATGATGATTCATTAAGCCATAGACGTAGAATGAAACTATAGACCAATAACTTCAAAGCAATAAGGTTGCTAGAAGTTTAGAATTTACACATCACAGACCATTGGTCGGTATTCCTTTTAGAAACAACACGGGGACCAAGAAAGAATGGTGATGGGGAGAAGTATCACTGTACCAAGATTTCATACGAGGTGGTGAAATTCTTACGACATACTTGACATAAAAGATGGTAATACTCCAAGGTAGAACATATCATAAGCTAGATAGCAAGGAAATCAAGGTACAACACAAAAACGAACAAGTTTGTGTTGAATGGAAGGCAATAAAATGGTCGATGATAAAACAAATTATCGAGGGCAAGGATGGTATTTCTCATCTAGAATTCGATAGATATCTTGGAAGAGCTCAGAATGTTGATGATGTTCACGACACATTTGTAGCGAGAATTTATGAAGAGGTAATCGATCGGCGATGACATCAAGTCAAAGGAATGATGAAGCGAAAAGTTATTGGAACCAGGGGTACGACACAAACTCGAAATCAAGCTTGCTGTTCAAGGCGAAATGATATGACGAGGAAAATCGACGTAGGCTTAGCTCAGCGTCGAAAGTGGTGCTCCGGGAATAAAGACATGGTAGCACAGTTAAAATCGGCACGATAATAACATAGCCGAGCAGGCTAGGGATGACGTGATCGAGTACGAACTCGTAAACAAAGGAGATTATTAAGAGTTGTTTAATCGTGATGCGGACTCGATTCAGTTATCGATGTCCTTGAGTGTTTAATAACTCGGAGCCCGTGAAAAATTGGAATCCATGAGAATGTAATACTTGATGGAGAACTCATAAGAAGTTATGCAGTTCCGTGATAATCTCGAGATACCAGGGGGTAATACTCGACGACAAACCAAAGTAGAGGTTGGACTGGGGTATTGCTCTTACAGAAGACAAGTGCTTAAACTTGTACGAGAAATGGTATTTAAAGGAGAACATGGTCGGAACCACGTCCACGGATACCAGATGAACTTATTACAAGGGGACAATTATTTTAAGAGAAGCTTCCATGATAAGGTATACATCGTGTCCATGGGCATGAACACAAAGTTCAAGGTCGACTCCCACTTCTTCAATGCATAACCTTTCATTCACTTCTCGCGTTTGATGAAGTTGCAGTGTGGAAAATTTTTATCTGGCAAAATACTAGAAGAGTATGACTCATGAAAACTTTCGAGTTCACACGTATTATGAAAGGCATAGGTTCAACCCATCCAGGCATCTTAGGAACACATACCACAAACTTCGGAGTAAATATTACAAGCTCGAAAGAAGAGCATTGTTCAAAATCAGATGATACAATTTACCAAAGGCATTATATACCCATCGAAAGGCTCACAAGGTTATTCAATATGAAGGACACTGTCGGATAAAAGCCAACAAAGGAACCGATGGTCCACAAGGGATCTGATGTGAGCATCGGTACTCAACCAGAGGAAGAAGAATGCAAGGAGATCTGATTATAGAAACAACTGACTAACTCAAGTTTCAAATGCAAAAGAATTATGTTTTCCAAATCAGGGGGTCAGAAGCAATGCTCTGATCAAGGATGGATAAGTTGAGTAGGCTTAGGGGTACAATCGATGGCAATTTGATAGGTCGGGATCTAGCTCATGTTTAAAATGACGTCTGAGCCGGAAGAATGAATTCTAGGATATGATTGAGGATTGCGAGCATTCGCAAGAAATTGAATCAACGGACTCAAAATGATAACGACAAGAGATGCCAATAGGATTACGAGACTTATGGGATTAACCATAATGCAAGCAAACAAGAATTTCAAGAGCAATAGGCTCCTGAGGATTTTCGGAAGATCGAATAGTATTTTGAAGACTATTGTGGAATACTTGAATCAACTAGGGATGAGCGGATACTCGGTAAGTGCGAGAATTATCCGTAGGGGTATTCAGGTGACAAAGAACTGTATAGCAGTAAGCTCAAAGGATTCTTGGAACAACAGAGAGCATTACGGGGTATCTTGTAGTAACAAGATCAATTGGGAAACATTGTATGAATGGCGAGTATACGTGGTTATCCATAGGAGTTTATCGATGGAAGGGAATTGCAAAAGTGATGAACACAAGTTCTCGGGTTAACAGCGGAGAGTGTCTTCAGGGTCTTCACGTGCAGCAGACGATCATCAGTAATAAGGGGCTCTCCGGGTGAAAGTGATAACGAGATCCTAATGTTAGATTTAGCAAAATTCATTTACCCGAATAGAAGAGAGATCATAGTCCCAAAGTATAGACAAGGAGTAAAAGATCCTAATACCACCCAATGGCGACGTGGGCCCATAAGGCACGCAGTCATGTTAGTAAAAACTTTTCCAATGACTAGACTCGACTTCGGCCAAGGAGTTAGAAAGGGGGATTCCTACAGGCAGTCGGCTCTGATACCAACTTGTGACGCCCCGATTTGACCGTACACTAATCATGCACGCAAATGTGTACGATCAAGATCAGGGACTCACGGGAAGATATCACAACACAACTCTAAAACATAAATAAGTCATACAAGCATCATAATACAAGCCAGGGGCCTCGAGGGCTCGAATACAAGTGCTCGATCACAGACGAGTCAGCGGAAGCAACAATATCTGAGTACAGACATAAGTTAAACAAGTTTGCCTTACGAAGGCTAGCACAAAAGTAGCAGCGATCGAAGAGGCAAGGCCTCCTACCTGGGACCTCCTAACTACTCCTCGAAGCCGAACTCCATGTAGAATCATCCTCGGGATCTCTAGCTCCTGGACTCCAGCATCTGGTTGCGACAATCAGGTATAGAAGGGGGAAAAGAGGGAGAAAAGCAACGTGAGTACTCATCCAAAGTACTCGCAAGCAAGGAGCTACACTACATATGCATGGGTATATGTGTAAAGGGCCATATCAGTGGACTGAACTGCAGAATGCCAGAATAAGAGGGGGATAGCTAATCCCGTCGAAGACTACGCTTCTGGCAGCCTCCATCTTGCAGCATGTAGAAGAGAGTAGATTGAAGTCCTCCAAGTAGCATCGTATAGCATAATCCTGCCCGGCGATCCCCTCCTCGTCGCCCTGTTAGAGAGCGATCACCGGGTTGTATCTGGCACTTGGAAGGGTGTGTTTTATTCAGTATCCGGTTCTAGTTGTCATAAGGTCAAGGTACAACTCCGGGTCGTCCTTTTACCGAGGGACACGGCTATTCGAATAGATAAACTTCCCTGCAGGGGTGCACCACATAATCCAACACGCTCGATCCCATTTGGCCGGACACACTTTTCTGGGTCATGCCCGGCCTCGGAAGATCAACACGTCGTAGCCCCACCTAAGCACAACAGAGAGGTCAGCACGCCGATCTAACCCATCGCCCTATGCACACCTGCACGTTGCGAGGGCGGCCGGAAGCAGACCTAGCCTAGTAGGAGTTCCAGTCCAATCCGGGGCGCGCCGCTCCGTTGCTGACGTCAAGAAGAGCTTCGGCTGATACCACGACGTCGAGTGCCCATAACTGTTCCGGCGTAGCTGGTTAGTGCGTATAAACCAAATGGCCAGACTCAGATCAAATACCAAGATCTCGTTAAGCGTGTTAAGTATCCGCGAACGCCGACCAGGGCCAGGCCCACCTCTCTCCTAGGTGGTCTCAACCTGCCCTGTCGCTCCGCCACAAAGTAATAGTCGGGGGCCGTCAGGAACCCAGGCCCACCTCTACCGGGATGGAGCCACCTGTCCTTTCAGCCCCCTCATCAGAATCACTTGCGGGTACTCACCGAGCCGACCCGACTTTAGTCACCACATGTGTCATGTATAGAATGTATATAGTATATACCCGTGATCACCTCCCGAAGTGATCACGGCCCAGTAGTATAGCATGGCAGACGGACAAGAGTGTAGGGCCACTGATGGAACACTAGCATCCTATACTAAGCAGTAGGATAGCAGGTAAGGGTAACAACTGTAGCAACAATGACAGGCTATGCCTCAGGATAGGATTAACGGAAAGCAGTAACATGCTACACTACTCTAATGCAAGCAGTATAGAGAAGAATATGCGATATCTGGTGATCAAGGGGGAGGGCTTGCCTGGTTGCTCAGACAAGAAGGAGGGGTCGTCGGTGACGTAGTCTCCCACAGGGGCATCAGCATCGTCACGGGGTCTACCGAAGAGAAGAGGGGGGAGAAACAGTAAATACATAGCAAGCAAGTGCATAACAGGACAACAGGCAGAGTTAGACGTGTTCTAACGCGGTATGAGGTGATACCGGTGAAAGGGGGAAACATCCGGGAAAGTATCCCCGGTGTTTCACGTTTTCGGACAGATGAACCGGAGGCGAAATTTTGCAGGTTCACTATGCTAGGGACGCGTGGCGGACGAACGGACTGCGTATTCGGCTTCGTCGCGTCATTCTGAGCAACTTTCATATACAAAGTTTTTCCATTCGAGCTACGGATTATTTTATATTAATTTTTAAAGATTTAAATCATTTTAGGATTTATTTAATTATTTTATTCAACATTATCCACAATAGTAAAATATGACATCAGCGTGACATCATGCTGACATCAGCAGTCAACTGTGCATTTGACTGGGTCAACTACGGGTGGGTCCCGCATGTCATACACTTCTTAGCTTAATTAGGGTTTAACTAATTAATTATTGTTTAATTAATTAATTAATTAATTAAATTTATTCTTATTATGTGTTTTATTTATATATTTATTAATTTTTATTAATTAATTTATTATATTTATATTATTATTTTTTAATTCTTTTTTTATAAACGTTCTGTGAGCTGGGCCCCACATGTCATTGGCCCTAGGGGCCTTGGCGGGTTTGATCGCTAGCGGGCGTGGGCACCAGCCCACCCGATAGGGCGCTGCGGCCAGTGGTGAAGGGAACCGGCGCAAGGCCCAGCGCGGCGACCGTGGCCGGAGCGAGGCGGCGCGGCAAGGCTAGCC
>NC_057814.1:118139706-118145553 GCF_018294505.1 Triticum aestivum
CGTGCGCGCGGGCCGCGCGGGCGCAGGGGGGTTGCGAGAGGTGCGGTGGCGCGGAGTAGGACGCGCCCGGGGCGGCGATGCGCACGGGGGCGAGGCACAGGTCGCGGGTGGGCAGGGGCGACCACGGTGAGGCATGCGAGTGGGGAGACGCGGGGAAAGGTGGCCAGCGGCGGGGTCCGAACTCGGCGGAGGTCGATCCGCAATAGCACGCACGGTGGAGGCAAGGCGATGGCCGGAGCGGGCGTGAGGCGCGGGAGAGAGGGGAGGTGGAGGCCGAGCCTCACCGCGGGTGTAGGGAACGTGGCAGTGGGGCGCGAGGAGGAGACGGAGACGGCGTGATGGAGAGGAGGCAAGCCGGCGATGGCGTCCGGCGAGGTCCAGGCGGCGGCGCGGGCTCCGGACGGCGTCGGCGCGGCGACGAGGCGGGTCGAGCCCCCGATCTCGATCCAGATCGAGGGGGGAGTGGGCGACGGCGAGCATGGGGCGTGGCATCGGGGTGGCGACGGTGTGCGCCGGCGGAGGCTCCGGGCGAGGGAGGGGGCGACCGCGTCGGGGGCGGGGCGTGAGAAGGGGATCTGGGAGAGAGTGGGTGATTGGGCTAGGGTTTCGGGGGGTGGGGATATGGGGAGTGCGGGGTGGGCCTCCTGGTGGCCTGGGTGGCCAGTTGGGCCACTCGGCCCAAGGAGAGGGGGGGGCTTTGCCCCTTTTTTTCTGTCTTTACCTTTTCTTATTTTCTTTTTCTTTTTGTAGTTTCTTTTATTTATTTTTTTAGTTTTACAAAAATTACCACTAGTGCCTAAATTTGTATTTATCAACAAACTACTGTGAGATTAATCCTTAACCCATAATAAAATAGTTTTGGCATTTTATAAATTCAATAGGCATTTGTTTAATTGTTTTCACTATTGTTTTAATTGTTTTAGAGCCTTTAAATATTTTATCAAAGCTTGGTTTCTCCACCATAATTACTTACGATTTATTTGACACAACCCGAACATTTTAGGTTTTTTTTGATTTGAAAATTTTACTGTTTGCCTATATTTTAGATTTTAATTTGAATCGTTTTTGAACTAACTCCAGTTATCATCAGTAACCGAGGTGACGTGGCACCATTAGCAGAGGTTTACTGTAGCTTGATTATCCGGGCGTCACATCAGAGTAGCCCCGCTCACAGGTCGTGTGGCGGATGGACTCGCAAACGTAGTATCCATAGAAATCATTCCCTTGTTCCTGCCACAACCACTTTACAAGAAATAGAGGTCAATCAAACTGATAAGCAAGCATGCTAAATGGTATTGATGAAACTAGCGCTTGAATCAGTAGGAGATGCGCGGAACATGCTACTATAGTACTTACTTTCGGGTGTCTAAATTGCAGCTTCTTCGGCAGTCCCGGAGCTTTTTTGGTGAATTTTCTCCAAACCCTGCTAGACAAAGAAAACAATTACTTGATATCAGGAAATGAACAAAGTTGCTGATATGGTGGATAATGATCGATTTAACTTACTTCTCGAGCATTTGAGTCATGTCCGCATAGTCCTGGGGATCTTTTCGTCTTGAGTCTAAGACGGTTACTACTCCCTGCTCAAGCTTAATATCTAGGAGAATACAGTGGAAGCTGCGCACGCATTCATAAGTCATCAATTACATTACTATAACCTAGACTAATAAGGGAAACCGAATATGCACAAGACAGTAACACTCACTTGAAGTTGTAAGGAAAGAGTATTATATCTTTGTTTTCATTTATTACCAACGATCGTAGCAAGTTGGCCTCGGTATTTTCGGCATGATATTTAACCTCAGTTGCATATATGAGATTTGTGTTAATGAATCCAATATCACCGATTTGTCTTTTCTTCAATTCTGCGATCTTCAATCTGCATAATATAGTGAGGATAATTATAAATACATGCAATGGAAGAGCTGACCTATATAGAGAGACTTAATGACAGAAGTAGTACTACTTACAGACAGTAGCAAGTGACCGTTGATTTATCGAGGAAAACTGGAAGAACTCCTCAAATGAAACATTCCACAGTTCAGTTCCAACGAGGTCATGCTCCTCTTTAACTCTCAGCGTCAAAGTATCCCTTCCCCCAGACTCTCTGCGGGTTTTCATGTACCAATCTGTAATCTTCGCATCATCGTTGTTAGAGATCTTTCATCTTTGATGAGAGGCTTCCCGTAATGGTATTTGTGTTCGTCCACCTCCAAGAAATCATAATGTACATCGTCGGGCAGGTAATCTCCAAGATTGCTATAACCGGGCACCATCCTCGGATCATTAGCGACGATGTCGCTAGACACCTTGAGCGGGGGGCACGATTGGTTCGCTTGTTCGCCGAGCTGGGCAATTTTTTTCCCAGCTCGTCGTTCTTTTAACCTTTGATCACTGACAGTACTTCCCGACCGCTCCGCTTCGACAAATGTCTTTGCAATAATGCGCTCATAGTTGCCTTTCGGCGAAGACTTTGATGGTTTTGTCAGGGCAGCCAGAGTGCGCTTCGCTTTCACCGGATCTACCTTCTCCTCCGGAGGTGGATGTTTCTTTGCTTTCACCCCTTCAAAGAAGTTCGTCACTTCGGCTCGCATGATCTTCGTGGTTTCCTCCTCGGTCCTCTCGTATGGTAACTTCTCTGGAGTCTTCAGAGAAGGACCGAATCTGTATTGCCTGCCGCCTCTGGCTGTACTGCTAGACGCCGGCAGAGCAGACGGAGCGGCTGCGGCTGTCTTCTTTCCTTGCTTACGAGGCGGAGGAGAAGGACTACGATGCGCCGGAGCAGCCGGAGCGGCGACGGGTCTCTTCCGCCCTTGCCGACGAGGCGGAGAAGGAGGAGGCTGGCTTCTCGGGCGCGCCTTCGCAGGCGGAGAAGGAGGCGGAGTGCCGCCACGCGCCGGAGAAGGAGGCTGAGTGCCCTGATCACTCGCCGAAGGAGGAGGCGGAGTGCCTCCACGCGCTGGAGAAGGAGGCTGAGTGCCCTGATCACTCGCCGAAGGAGGAGGCGGAGTGCCCTTACTCGCCGGAGGCGTCCAGTTCGGAAGGTTGATGAGCTCCTTCCGCCATAGGCATGGAGTCTTCAGGGCAGAACCCAGCCGAATCTCCCCTTCACCGGTAGGGTGGTCATGATGGAGGTCCTCAAATCCCTCCGTTATTTCGTCCACCGTCACCCTAGCATATCCTTCTGGAATCGGACGACAGTGAAAAGTTGCACCGGGTTCAGGAGGTCGAACAGAGCCGACAGCCACCTTGACTTTGAAGTTCTCCCATTGCGTCATCAGGTGGCAATGTTGAGACTCCGTGATAGCATCCACGGGGTAGCTAGCAGGAGCCGTCAAGACATGCTCCGGCTGAAGCAGCTCGGTGGAAGCCACGCTGCTTCTCCGCTGAGATGGCGGGGTAGCTTCGGGGGTAGTTTCAGCAGGTCGATTGCTGCGAGCTACGTCTCGTTCCTCTAGCGCTTGAACCCTTTCGTGCAGCTTCTGAATTTGGGTCTGCTCCACTTTTTTCCTCCTCTTCTGGCATTTGTAACCGCCTGCGTCCGGAAAACCAGCCTTCCACGGAACGGAGCCTGGCGTGCCTCGTGTCCGTCCAGGTGCTCAGGATTCCCGAGGGCCATTGTGAGCTCGTCGTTCTCTCTGTCTAGAACGAATGTCCCTTGCTGCGATGCATCGATATAGTGCTGAAGCCTCTTGACTGGTATTCTCATTTGCTCGTCCGTCCAAACGCACTTCCCTGATACAGGGTCCAAGGTTCCGCCAGCCCCGAAGAACCAAGTCCGGCAACGGTCTGGCCAGTTCATTGTCTCTGGTTCGATCCCTTTATCAAGCAGATCATTCTCAGCCTTGGCCCACATAGGCTGGGCTTTGAGGTAGCCACCTGAACCCGTGCGATGGTGAAGCTTCTTCTTCACAGCATTTTTCTTGTTTGTCGCTGACAACTTCTTACTCTTTTCCGATGTCTTGTGGCCACAAATGCGGGCCAGTGATCTCTGATCTTCTCATATTTGCCGATGAATTTTGGTGTCTCTTCTTTATCAAAAAATGTTTTCAGCTCATTCTTCCACCTCCTGAATAGGTCTGCCATCTTCTTAAAAGCATGAGACTTGATTAATTGCTCTTTAACTGGCTTCTCCGGATCCTCCTCTCGCGGTAGGGTGAAATTTGCCTTCAGCTCAGTCCAAAGATCATCTTTCTGCATATCATTGACATAAGACACCTCAGGGTCTTCCTTCTTAGGCTTATACCATTGGTGGATGCTGATCGGGATCTTGTCCCTAACAAGAACCCCACACTGAGCAGCAAATGCTTCGTTTGTCCGGATGGGTTCAATCGGTTGGCCGTCACGCGCGATTGCTGTGATCTCAAACCTTTCATCTGAGCGCAACTTTCTCTTTGGGCCTCGTCTCTTTACCGAAGTTGTGCTCGATCCGGAGGGCTAGAAAAAAGAAGAAAGACGAGAGTTAATTAATATGTGTACATACCAAAACAATGAATGCATCAATTAGCTAGTCAGCACAGGCTTAACTAATATATTTACCTGGCCGGACTCTGTTCGGTCACCGGAGCCGTCACCACGGGCTCCTTCTTGCACCAGCATTGGGTCACCGGAGCCATCATAATCATGTCTTTCCTCCTCCACTCTTCGATCATCGTAGCCTGCTTCTTCACCCTGTTCTTCCAAACCATCATTGTCGTTAAGATACGACAAGACATCACCTCCGGCTAAGATTATGTCCCCCAACACCTCTTCTGCTTCCTCGTCTCGTCCGTGCTCCATTGTTTCTGGAAATATTACAACATGGAAATTATTACACAAACATGACAGCAGGTGGATATATTAGTGCAAACGTAGACCTAGCTTATTCTGGGTTTGGGGTGGCCTCGGCAACGCTTCAAGGGTAGGGGCGCGGCGGGAGGGGGTAGGAGACAGACATCGTTTTTTTCTAGGGTTTGGGTGCCGTCGAGAGTTCTGGTCGAGCGAGAGGGCCGGGGGGTGCTCCCGTGGTATAAGTTATCACGGTCGAAGTTATCCGGGAGGGGGTTATATCGACAATGACGACATACATACATGGGAAAATAATGTTATCGGGGAGGGGGTAGGTCGAACCCCCCCCCCTCGTGTTGAAGTTATCGGGACACGGGGTATATCGACAATGACATATCCGATAAAAAATAAGAAGACGAAGAAGAATTAAAAAGAGGAGAAGAAGATATTAATAGAGGAGAAGATTGAAGAAAAAAAAGGAGAAGAAGAGAAAATAGAATTCTTCTTCTCCTCTTCTTTTTCTTCTTTTTTCTTCTTCTTATTTATTTCTCATCTTCTTCCTCTCCTCTTCTTCTCCTTTCTTCTTCTTCTTATTTTCCTTTTTCCTCTCATTCTTTTTCTTCTTCTTCCTTTCCTAGCTAGATATATAAAACTTTTCTAAAAATGTAACTTTTGCATATATAAAAATTTTTCTTCTTCCTTCTTCCTCCTTCTATTCCTTCTTCCTAAATATATAAAACTTTTCTAAAAATGAAACTAACCTAAAATGTACTAAATCAGAGAACATATATAGATAAAACATTTCTACAAATCTAACTTTTGCATATATGTATTTTTAAAACATCATTAGAATTGAAAAAATACATACATACATACAAAAAACATGTAAAAAATACATACATACATATATGAACATACATAAAAAATACATATTTCTAAAAAATACATACATACATATATGAAAAATCTAAAAACATGTAAAAAATAGCACGGCGGCGGGGCCGGCAGAGGCGCGGTGCTCACAGAGGGAGGAGCGGGCGGCGGGCGGCGTCGGGGCAAGCAGGGCCGCGGGGTGTGGCG
>NC_057814.1:118145857-118164611 GCF_018294505.1 Triticum aestivum
CAAACCCATTGGTACCGGTTGGTGGCACAAACCGGTACCAATGCCACCTTTAGTCCCGGTTGGTGCCACCAACCGGGACGAAAGGCCTCTTTTCAGCAGCCCAAAGGGCGGGAAGCGGCGGCCTTTGGTCACGGTTGGTGGCACCAACCGGGACTAAAGGGGGGGCATTGGTACCGGTTGGTGCCACGAACCGGTACCAATGCACCCCTTTAGTAGGCCTTGTGTTGCTGCGTCCGCGTCGAAAGTTTAGTCCCACCTCGCTAGTTGAGAGGGGCGTGCAGTGGTTTATAAGCCCCACTGCCGCTCCCCCCTCGAGCTCCTCTCCATTGCAGGCTTACGGGCCTAATTGTCACTGCTATGCCTGATGGGCCTACTGGGCCTTCTGCGGGCCTGAATCCTGGCCCATCGATGGGTTTCTAGTCGTATTCAGGCCGTGGTGGCCCAGTAGTTGGCATATTTTTTATTTTTTGCCTGCTTTTTTGTTTTCTTTTTTGCTTTATTTTTCTTTGTTTCTACTTACAACAAAAAAATTATTTATTTTATTTTATTTTGTTTTAATTACTTATTTATTTTACTTTATGATAATTCTTTTTGCTATTAAAGTTTCTAACAAAAAAGTTCTTTATGAAAATTCTTTTTGCTTTCAATGATTTTGAACAGAAAATACTTCGATAATTTTATTTGCATCAATTTTAGTTTCAATAATACTAGAGGTTGCTTATAATGTTTTGAACAGAGAATACTTAATTTTATTTATGTTATTAAAGTTTATTTTATTTTGTTTCTACTTATATATTTTATTAAAGTTTATATTATTTTGTTTCTAATTACTTATTTATTTTATTTGTTATTTTTCATGCATTTACTGATTATTTTGAGCTATAAGACCCTAAAGTTGAAAAGCATTTCAAATGAACTCTGAAAAGGTTGAAAATTGGCATGGTATCATCATTTCATCCACATATCATGTGCAACAAAGTTGAGAGGGTTACGGAAAAACTGGATGCACTTCGTGTACAAAACGGACAATCTCTTTTGAAGTATCAGGATTTCATACGGAAACTCGTCTGTTACAAAGGGATTTTATTTTTTAAGACTTATTTGAACTCCTGACTTTTTGTGTGTTCAAAATGCACCATTCAAAGCCACATCATCAATTTTCAACCCTTTCTGACTTCATTTGTTATTTTTCATGCATTAATTGATTATTTTGAGCTATAAGACCCTGAAATTGAAAAGCATTTCAAATGAACTCTGAAACGGTTGAAAGTTGGCATGGTATCATCATTTCATCCACATAGCATGTGCAAGAAAGTTGAGAGGGTTATGGCAAAAACTGGATGCACTTCGTGTACAAAACGGACAATGGTATCATACTCGTGTGTTACAAAGTTGGCATGGTATCATCATAATAGTTGCGGGAGAAAGTCTTCACTTTTTCTTCGCTTGTGTCATTTGCTTATTGTGCCGTAACCATGGATAATCTTCATCATTTATCAGGATGCTTGGGTCAGCCTTGACTTTGAAGGGAGTAATTTCATGAAACTTTTCATAATCTTCAGACATGTCTGTCTTGCCCTCCACTCCCACGATGTCCCTTTTTCCTGAAAGAACTATGTGGCGCTTTGGCTCATCGTATGATGTATTCGCTTCCTTATCTTTTCTTTTTCTCGGTTTGGTAGACATGTCCTTCACATAGATAACTTGGGCCACATCATTGGCTTGGATGAACGGTTCGTCAGTGTACCCAAGATTTTTCAGATCCACTGTTGTCATTCCGTACTGTGGGTCTACTTGTACCCCGCCTCCTGACAGATTGACCCATTTGCACTTAAACAAAGGGACCTTAAAATCATGTCCGTAGTCAAGTTCCCATATGTCCACTATCTAACCATAATATGTGTCCTTTCCCCTCTCGGTTGCTGCATCAAAGCGGACACCGCTGTTTTGGTTGGTGCTCTTTTGATCTTGGTCGATCGTGTAAAATATATTCCCATTTATCTCGTATCCTTTGTAAGTCAATACAGTCAAAGATGGTCCCCTGGACAACGGGTACAGCTCATCACAAACAGTGTTGTCACCTCTGAGACGTGTTTCCAACCAACTGCTGAAAGTCCTCATGTGTTCACATGTAATCCAGTCGTCGCATTGCTCCGGGTGTTTGGGGCGCAGACTGTTCTTGTGTTCATCGACATACGGGGTCACCAAGGTAGAGTTCTGTAGAACTGTGTAGTGTGCTTGAGACCAAGAATGCCCGTCCCTGCATATTATTGAGTCCGCTCCTAGCGTGCCTTTTCCAGCCAGTCTCCCCTCATACCGCGATTTAGGGAGACCTATCTTCTTAAGGCCAGGAATGAAGTCAACACAAAACCCAATGACATCCTCTGTTTGATGGCCCATGGAGATGCTTCCTTCTGGCCTAGCGCGGTTACGGACATATTTTTTAGGAATCCCATGAACCTCTTAAAGGGAAACATATTGTGTAGAAATACGGGCCCCAGAATGACAATCTCGTCGACTCGATGAACTAGGACGTGTGTCATGATATTGAAGAAGGATGGTGGGAACACCAGCTCGAAACTGAAAGACATTGCGCCACATCACTCCTTAGCCTTGATATGATTTTTGGATCGATCACCTTCTGAGAGATTGCATTGAGGAATGCACATAGCTTCACAATGGCTAATCGGACCTTTTCCGGTAGAAGCCCCCTGAATGCAACCGGAAGCAGTTGCGTCATAATCACGTGGTAGTCATGAGACTATAGGTTCTGGAACTTTTTCTCTGGCATATTTATTATTCCCTTTATATTCGACGCGAAGCCAGTCGGGACCTTCATACTGAGCAGGCATTCAAAGAAGATTTCTTTCTCTTCTTTCGTAAGAGCGTAGCTGGCAGGACCTTCATACTGCTTCGGAGGCATGCCGTCTTTTTCATGCAAACGTTGCAGGTCCTCCCGTGCCTCAGGTGTATCTTTTGTCTTCCCATACACGCCCAAGAAGCCTAGCAGGTTCACGCAAAGGTTCTTCGTCACGTGCATCACGTCGATTGAAGAGCGGACCTCTAGGTCTTTCCAGTAGGGTAGGTCCCAAAATTTAGATTTCTTCTTCCACACGGGTGCGTGTCCCTCAGCGTCATTCGGAATAGCTAGTCCGCCGGGACCCTTTCCAAAGATTACCTGTAAATCATTGACCATAGCAAGTACGTGATCACTGGTACGCATGGCGGGCTTCTTCCGGTGATTTGCCTCGCCTTTGAAATGCTTGCCTTTCTTTCGACATTGATGGTTGGTCGGAAGAAATCGACGATGGCCCAGGTACACATTCTTCCTGCATTTTTCCAGCTATATACTTTCAGTGTCATCTAAACAGTGCGTGCATGCGTGGTATCCCTTGTTTGTCTGTCCTGAAAGGTTACTGAGAGCGGGCCAATCGTTGATGGTTACAAATAGCAACACGTGCAGGTTAAATTCCTCCTGTTTGTGCTCATCGCACGTACGTACACCGTTTCCATTCCACAGCTGTAAAAGTTCTTCAACTAATGGCCTTAGGTACACATCAATGTCGTTGCCGGGTTGCTTAGGGCCTTAGATGAGAACTGGCATCATAATGAACTTCCGCTTCATGCACATCCAAGGAGGAAGGTTATACATACATAGAGTCACGGGCCAGGTGTTGTGATTGCTGCTCTGCTCCCCGAAAGGATTAATGCCATCCGCGCTTAAACCAAACCATACGTTCCTTGGGTCACCTGCAAACTCAGCCCAGTACTTTCTCTCGATTTTTCTCCACTGCGATCCGTCAGCGGGTGCTCTCAACTTCCCGTCTTTCTTACGGTCCTCACTGTGCCATCGCATCAACTTTGCATGCTCTTCGTTTCTGAACAGACATTTCAACCGTGGTATTATAGGAGCATACCACATCACCTTCGCAGGAACCCTCTTCCTGGGGGGGCTCGCCGTCAACATCACCAGGGCCATCTCGTCTGATCTTATACCGCAATGCACCGCATACCGGGCATGCGTTCAGATCCTTGTACGCACCGCGATAGAGGATGTCGTCATTAGGGCATGCATATATCTTCTGCACCTCCAATCCTAGAGGGCATACGACCTTCTTTGCTGCGTATGTACTGTCGGGCAATTCGTTATCCTTTGGAAGCTTCTTCTTCAATTTCAATAGCTTCTCAAATCCTTTGTCAGGCACATCATTCTCTGCCTTCCACTGCAGCAATTCTAGCACGGTACCGAGCTTTGTGTTGCCATCGTCGCAACTGGGGTACAACCCTTTTTTGTGATCCTCTAACATGCGATCGAACTTCAGCTTCTCCTTTTGACTTTCGCATTGCGTCCTTGCATCGACAATGACCCGGCGGAGATCATCATCATCGGGCACTGGTTCCTCTTGATCTTCAGCAGCTTCCCCCGTTGCAGCATCACCGTATTCAGGGGGCACATAGTTGTCATCGTCCTCTTCTTCTTTGCCGTCTTCCATCATAACCCCTATTTCTCCGTGCCTCGTCCAAACATTATAGTGTGGCATGAAACCCTTGTAAAGCAGGTGGGTGTGAAGGATTTTCCGGTCAGAGTAAGACTTCGTATTCCCACATTTAGGGCATGGACAACACATAAAACCATTCTTCCTGTTTGCCTCAGCCACTTCGAGAAAATCATGCACGCCCTTAATGTACTCGGAGGTGTGTCTGTCACCGTACATCCATTGCCGGTTCATCTGCGTGCATTATATATAATTAAGTGTGTCAAAAACCATTACAGAACATCATGAATAGATAATTAAGTGACCAAATTAATAGACATCATGACATTAAAACCAAAGTACATACATAGTTCTCATCTAACAACATATAGCTCTCCAGAGCATCTAATTAATTAAACCATACATTGAAACTATGTAAAACATTTCAATGCGAAAACAAATGCGATCATAATCGCAACCAAGGTAACAATTGATCCAACGACATAATGATACCAAGCCTTGGTATGAATGACATATTTTCTAATCTTTCTAATCTTCAAGCGCATTGCATCCATCTTGATCTTGTGATCATCGATGACATCCGCAACATGCAACTCCAATATCATCTTCTCCTCCTCAATTTTTTTTATTTTTTCCTTCAAGAAATTATTTTCTTCTTCAACTAAATTTAACCTCTCGACAATAGGGCCGGTTGGAATTTCCGGTTCACATACCTCCTAGATAAATAAAATCTATGTCACGTTGGTCGGCATAATTTTAATAAACAATAAATGAACCAATAGTTATAAAGATATTATATACCACATCTGAATCATAGACAGGACGAGGGCTGACGGGGGTGGATACCAAAACCATCGCACTATATAATAACAAGCAATAAAATAGTAAAAAAAATTAGACAAGTATCTATCTAAAGTAAGAATTTTTTTCTTTCAGAAAGAAGATAAGAACAAGAGGCTCACCACGGTGGTGCCGGTGACGAGATCGGCGCGGGCGATCGACGGCGGTGAAGACGGGAATGGGACGTGACGGGCCGCTAAACCTAGACAAATCTCGAGGAAAATGGAGCTTTGAGGTCGAGCTTCGAGACGAGAAAGCTTAACTAGTGTGGCTCGGGCATTTCATCGAACACTTCATGTGCATAGGAGGTGAGGTACAGCACCACAAAGCCCTCCCCTCGCCGGCCAGAGAAAAACAGAGCACTGGAGTGCTCTGCTCGCGGGCGAGGGGTATATATAGGCACCTCATTGGTCCCGGTTCGTGGCATGAACCAGGACTAAAGGGCAGCCTGTGGTCCCGGTTCAAGCCACCTTCCGGGACCAATGGTGGTGGGCCAGGAGCAAGGCCCATTGGTTCCGGTTCGTCCCATCAACCGGGACCAAAGGAGCCAGACGAACCGGGACCAATGCCCCCACGAGGCCCGGCAGGCCCCTGGCCTCACGAACCGGGACCAGTGCCCCCATGGGTCCCGGTTCTGGACTGAACCGGGACTAATGGGCTGACCCGGCCTGAACCAAAGCCCTCTTTTCTACTAGTGTAACTGAATGTTGTACCCTCAACCGTGGCAAGCAAAATTTTCATGCAATCAGCATCACAAACATTCAGTGGTAGTTAATAGTCTATATCCTTGGTCACTCTGCAAACTTTACCATTTCTCTCAAGATTAAACCTAATATGACCATAGCTAACAGAGAAGCTCTAAGTAGCGATAATCTGAGTTTTAATATAGCTGTTGCTAATATATGAGAAGAATGTGAGTACAGAAGATCATAAACTGATCCAGTAAAGTAATACTATTAGTTTTAGGATATATATCTTCTCACGTTCTTCAAGTAGTCAGTTGTTAACTATATTTGTAATATAGTTAGATTTGTTTCATTACATCGGAAGTCATGCCATAAAATATATTCAAACTTCTCTCCTGATTCAAGTCGCTGCCATGCTGTTATATATTTCTTTTCTTCATTATGATTACATTATAGATGGCTTTCTTAGCACTGATAAATTCACTGATGTAACACTTCTATTTTGATTCAGCAAAATCTGGTATTGATTATTATGGTGGCTTTCAGTAAGTAACTCTTTACAATTTCAGTCCTTTTTATCATTGGTTGAGTGCAGGCTAATGCAAAACCATTAACTACAATTCTTAGTAATGCCAACACCTACGGGGCATCACACATGCATGCACCATGTATTGTGATAATAAATGTCTTCTTTCTAACTTGTCTTTTTGTGGCCACAATCTCACATATATAATACTCTTGCTTTAAATTGAGTCTTACTGTAAACAATAAAAACACTTTTTATGAACGGAACGTATCAATGGGGCGCGGCGTGCCGCCGCGCGGGCAATGCTAGTAATAACTAAGCATGCTATATTGCTATATACGCCGCCCAAGAGTCCAAAATTTCTGTTGCTCGTGGTTTCCTAAATCTGACACAGGTTTGTATAACCGTTAGTTCCAACATTCAACACTACTTTGTTCTGGGTTAATTAAAGAGCACTGCTACGTGGACGACAGTTGCCAGACGAAATTCAGAGGACATACTATATCCAACCATCCAGGGCAAGTTTACACAGCAGCAGACGGTTAGATTAGCTATCGTGTGAGTGTCGTTCAGCCGAAAGTCATCCGTAAAGTACTTCCGTAATTAAAATAGTAACCAGCATTAAGCAATCATTAAAGCACTGCAGTGCTCTTTTAAGCATCAGTTTACGAGGTAATCATGTGGAAAAAAATATATAAATGCGTTGTTTATACATAAACATGAAAACTTTCCAAACTATCTATCAGAAATTCAGCATGTCTTAATCTAGAGGTGTAAAAGTCAAATCTATTTCCAGACGGAATGCAAATGTTTATCGCTGCAGCTGCACATGATCGTACTAGCTAGAGCAATTCGTTGTTGTGCTATGTTTGTTTCCCCTGAAGCTATTTGTTCATGAACCTTACTTGAGTTTTTATCTTTATAATGTGTAAATCGGCAGTTCTAGCTGTTCTTTTTAAGTAGTGTTCTTTCATTACATATGCTGTACACAAGTTTAAGGAGATATGTAGCTTTTTCTAGTTCAATCAACCTTAACAGAACATGAAGACCCTAGTTTGCTAGGAACTTTTGCATCCACGGCCACAACTGAAATGCTCATGGTGTAAATTTCTATTCACTGGGCATTGTTCAATATCATTGGTATTATCCAGATTAATCTAACTTAGTACTTATTCACATCATAATGAGCTTATTCGTAGATTTCAAGAAAAGAAAAGAGAAGATTATACAAGATGGTTTAACCAATCAGCTAGATGAGAAGAATATCTTTTTCTTTAGCTGGTGGATAACCATGGCACCTTCATGCTTGAATTTTTCGTTCCAGCCAATAATGCATTATCGCCATCGTGCTATCTTACATATTAAGAGTGACATATTTTAAATTCTATGTATTATAGGAGAGAGTCGTCCAAAATCTACAATGCCAAGCCCAGTTCTTCGGCAAGTGCTGGGGATGTTGTGCTCTCACCTCAATCATCAAAAGGGCTTGCTACTCCTGGAAAACCCTCCCCTAAGAAGCGCAAGGGTCCTCTTCCATTTAGTATCAACCAGGATGAGTCGCGGAGCAAAGAGCTGAGCCCTATTGGAGATATCAACAACGGCCCAATGAAGTGCAGGGCGCCATCGTCGCCGGCTGCTACAAGCAGTTCACCATGCAAGAGTAGGAGCAAAGATGAGCATGGGTGCTGTAACGACATGCCTTGCCATAGCCTGCAGAGAAAATCCAGTGACATGAGTGCCTTTTCTTCTCCACCTACTGGCCCTCAAACTCAATTCATCTTAGTTTCAATGGTTGGTCACCAAGACGTGGGGGCGTCAACTAATGTGATTTCTCCCAGGGAAAAGCGCAGGAAGAATTAGAAAATGGGTGTGTATTTTCATCTTCAACAACTGGTGTCCATTTTAGACTGCGGAATCAGTGAGAGTAACTCCAACAGCTCCCCTATCTTCAAATTAACCGTCTTTGAAGTTGAGACCAATAGTTTCGTAAACTGGCCTTAACTTTAGATAATCCCGTAAAAGTGGTCTGTTCTCCCCGCAGGTTTCTGGGAAGATCATCTTCGCGTATCTCCTTGGCCGCCGCCTCCCTGACGTCCATCTTTCTGTATCTCTAATGTCGGACGGGAATCATATACCAAATGCCGCATGGAGAGCAATTTCGATCATCTGTGCACTGAATCCTGTCTCTCTCTTCCTTTTTTTCAGACTCTCTCTCTCTCTCTCTCTTCCTTTCTTTTTTATTCTTTTCTTTTTGTTTCAAAGTTCAACCAACAAAGCTACCGGGCCGGAGGTCCATCCCCAACGCTTCGTTGTCTTCCTCCTTCAGCATGCGCGCACACGCATGCACAAGACGAAGCAGCAGAAACGGCAGCACGCGTGATCCCCGCCGCTCCATCGGTCCACGAACCGATTCTGCTACTCATCCGTTTAAATCCACCTCCAGAAACTGACGGTCCGCGCCGTCTTACGCCCGCCGCCGCCGGAGGTAAGCACTCCTACCCGTCTTGGCGCACATCAGGCACCCTCTCGCCTCTCGACATTGCTCACCTCCCTGACATCTGTTCCTGGAAGTTCGCGTGGCCAGGCCGCCGCTTCCGCTCGGGACTGACACCACCGTCGAGTCGCCTGAGGACCGGTCCGGCCATTCCATCCGCGTGACAGGATTCGCTTCGTTGCCAGGAGGCATGCCAACCACTTGGACGGCAACGGAGTTCAGCGGCCACGACGCAGCACACCGACGCGGACCTCGACATCACCATCGGCGACATGGCTGGGTAATCAAACCAAAACCTAAACCCGTAGTATGAACCTGAGCGATGGCAGGAGGTGTTATTTTCTCTTGAGGGAAGCGATGTCAGGACGTGATGGTGGTGATAGTTTTCAAATCCTTTGAGTACATTTTGGGTTCTAGTATATGTTAAATCCAGTCAAAATGGGCAGATCTGATTAATTCCATGTAGTTTGAGTTCCATAAAGTTGGTTTGGTGTTAGTTTATTTTTGATATGGCAATAGAATGTTCGGGAATCCACCGGCAAAAAAAAAAGGTTTGGAAATCACTCGATTTTTATTTCTACTGTTGGAGAATTTAATAATTTTCTAAAATTATTTTATGATCTATTTTATTTATTAAAACTATTTTTGCGTATATTGTTTTGAGTTGATCATTTTGGTGCTGTACGTAGTCTCATTATATATAACTATACTAAATTTGGTGTTTAATTTCCATCTGAAAAAACCGATAGAATTATTTTATGCTATGCTAAATTCATAGTTGGTGTTTAACTGTTATTGAGATTCATCTAAGTATTTTTTTGTTAATTATTACTTTTAAGCATGGCACCTTGTTGCTTGAAATGTCCATGGTCTTATATTATTTAATGTATTGCCATGCTATGTTTAGTGTTATGTACTTATGTTCAATCTTGATATGTTTCTAGCCTAGGTATATAATGGGCAATAGTAGTGTCAATAGTATATAATGGGTAATAGTAGTGTCAATAGTATATAATGGGTAATAGTACACTGGTCAGTAGCATAATTCATAGTAGAATGGTTAGACTTGTTGGTGAATTGTTGCTTGGCGGCGATGAACCTAGACCCTACCATTCGCTGAAAAACCTCTCTACTTACCTCTTCATCATGCTACCTCATGACACTCAATTTGTATACTGATGTTATTTGGAATTATATTTGCTAGTTTATTTATATTATTTTATTTGTTATTACAATGAGTAGGAGATGACATGACTGGGAAGGAGCACCACCTGGAATAGGGAGATGAAGGACTCGTCAACGTAGGCATGCCTCTCTCTTTGATCATGCTTATATATAACTTGCTTTAAATATTGCATAGTATTTTATGGTTTATAAGCATGCATGATATTTAATCTTGTAGGTAGTGTCAATTGACACATTAAAGTGATTTGCTTGTCGCTTGTTTCACTTGACGCCGGAGTGTAATTATGTACTAATCATGCATAAAGTAGAAATGCTTAGCCATGCTCAATAATCTATATGTAGCTGTCACTTCAGATGAGTTTCCAGGATCAATGACACTTTGAAACTTACAATTGAGCTCGTCGAGCTAGGACATTGGGCCAGTTGTTGGTTCATCTACTCTGGGCGAAACTTACCAACCAAACACTTATCCATGTGGCAGATGAATCAAGGATTCAAGTAGCAATTGGCTACCCTTCAAAAGCTGAAGAGAGAAATATGTCCCCCCCGGTACCACATGATGTCTGATAAGTCTTGGATTTTAAGATCGTGAAAACAGTAAAATCACACGCTATATGAGTTCTGGCTTAGTCAAGTACGTTAGCCTCAGTTGCTGATGTCACCATATTGCTTATGGGGTGTCCGTTTGTCTGATATGGTGACATACACTTAGGTGTTTGCCCCGGTATCTCACATCTTTGGGGATCTAGCTAAAAGCCCTTGCCGTGGCCTCTCCACCGACACACCAAATTTTGTGTGCTATGGTAGCAACGACTAGTGGCAATAAGAAGAAATTGTATTATGTGGTTAAGTGTATAACCTTTGTAGAGTGTAAAATTTTCATGAATGGCCATTTGCAATTAGGGACGACACATGAATCCATTCTGCCAAAAAGAATCTCAGTATGTTGTTGCATCAAACAAAGAGCGTGAGTTGGTCGATGACCCTCCCTAGGATAAAATATATGTCGGAGATAAAACCATTTTCTCATCCAAAAAGGCTTTTTATCAAAACTATTGTGATATTGCAAAAAAATGATGTTTTGGAAATGAACCATGTAAACTTTCTTTGAAGCTACATGTAACTGATAAGTCTCCTCTCTAGGAGGCATGATGAGTATGTAATATACTCATGCCAATACTTTCGTGGTACCTGAGAGTTTTATGAAGGCGAGGGCGTTGACTATGACTAATACGAGGACCCAAAGGAGTGCGGCTATGTGATCTACATTAATTTGAATGATTATATGACATAAGAACTGATAAAGGGCAAATTGTGGAATGCTATACCTGAACTTGAAAAGGGGCAGGGATACTTACCAACAATTTACTTTGGTACATAAACAAAAAATAAGTTGCATCAACAAAAGTACATAGTTTCGTACAGAAGTACATATTTTCTTACAGGTTCCTTTTCATACCTTACTTATTCTCTTGCGATAAGGAGGTTCAAACAAAAACTTGCTGACCATGGCATCGGTATACAAATTAATTCTACAAGATTTTCCCATGTCCAAATCTTTAACCTTAATGCAGTCCATAAGAACAATCTGTAAACCAATGATTTTACAGTTAGTACTTACCAATGTCAAAGAAAAACAATTAGTTACAGCAGCTCCTAATGAGCTTCTAGTACTTACCAATGGCACAACCACACAACCAGTCATATTAGCCTGTTTCTTATCCTGTTTCTTCTGAAACTCATAGCAAACTTTCTTAAAGCGATTGAAGACTACATATGCCCAGTCAATGTATTGCAATTGTTCGAACTCATTCAATGCTTCAAGTGTAGCTGGGGTTATATAAAAACAGAGTCCTTGCAGTAGAAATTCGTCTAGCACCACCCCAAGGATAACCTTGATGAGCATATCCTTGTCTGTAAGTTTGGAGACTTCCCTGTCTTGACATTTATTGACCAACAAACGAATGTTTTTCTCGGCGAACACCTTTTTTTCGTCGACTTTCACCTGATTGTCCTCGGCGTTTGCCTCATTGTTGTCCTCGGACGTCGCCTCATCAGTATTGCCCTTGGCGTCCGCTTGATTGGCCTCGGCGTTTGCCTCTTCGTTGCCCTCGGCGTCCGCCTCATCATTATTGCCCTTGGCACCTGCCTCATCATTATTGTTTCCAGCCTTTCTTTTTGCACCTTTTTTGAACTTTCTAGCTACGTAGTTCAGCGTTGTCTACATCTTGTCATATTCTTCCATTACTGATGCTGAACTTGGGAGCTCCTTCTTAGAGCCAACTGCCAGCTGAAGAACATGCTGCACCAGTTGCTGATGCTGAACTATCCTATTGTGGATAACCAAAGAGGTGGTGCAGCATGTTCTTCAGCTGCCAGTGGGCTCTAAGAAGGAGCTCCCAAGTTCAGCATCAGCAATGGAAGAATATGACAAGATGTACACAGCGCTGAACTACGTAGCTAGAAACTTCAAAAAAGATGCAAAAAGAAAGGCTGGAAACAATAATGATGAGGCGGCGCCAAGGGCAACGATGAGGCAAACCCCAAGGCCAATCAGGCGGATGCCGAGGGCAATACTGATGAGGCGACGTCCGAGGACAACAGTGAGGCAAACGCCGAGGCCAATCAGGTGAAATTCGACAAAAAAAGAAAGGTGTTCAGCGAGAAAAACCATTCGTTTGTTGGTCGATAAATGTCAAGACAGGGAAGTCTCCAAACTTACTAACAAGGATATGCTCGTCAAGTTTATCCTTGGGGTGGTGCTTGACAAATTTCTACTGCCAGGACTCTCTTTTTTATATAACCCCAGCTACACTTGAAGCAGTGAATGAGTTCGAACAATTGCAAGACATTGACGGGGCATATCTAGTCTTCGATCGCTTTAAGAAAGCTTGTTATGAGTTTCAGAAGAAACGGGATAAGAAACAGGCTAATATGACAGGTTGTGTGGTTGTGCCATTGGTAAGTACTAGAAGCTCAGTAGGAGCTGCTGCAACTAATAGTTTTTCTTTGACATCGGTAAGTACTAACTATAGAATCATTGGTTTACAGATTGTTCTTATGGACTGCATTGAGGGTAATGATTTGGACATGGAAAATCTTGTAAATTAATGTATATATTGATGCCATGGTCAGCAAGCTTTTTGTTTGAACCTCCTGAGCATAAGAGAAAGAGTAAGGTATGAAAAGGAACATGTAAGAAACTATATAGAGTATATACTTTTGTAAGAAACTATGTACTTCTGTTGATGCAACTTATTTTATGTTTATGTCCCTTTCAGCTGAAGTGTACGACCAAGGGTGGTCAAAGGAAACAGAAGCAACTAGAAAATATTAAAGTAAGTACAAATCATCTGTCATCATTCTATAATTATGTTGCTATTGCCACTTTATATTTGTCCTTTTCAGTTGATTAGGTGGGAGGACAGTTGCTATAGTAAATTGTTGGTAAGTATCCCCGCCCCTTTTCAATTTCGAGGAGAGCATTCCATAATTTGCCCTTTATTAGTTCTTGTATCGTATAATCATTCGAATATATTCAGAAGTTAGAACAAATCATTATCAAACATATATCATGATCATACTCTCATACAAATGCAATTGTTTTCTTGCCTATCTAAATTGGTGGCCCTTCCTGTTGTGTAATATACTAGATCATTGATGGCGCGTGATGCCGCGCCTGTCCATTTGTAAAATAAAATTATAGGAATTTTTGTAAATATTTGGCCGCATGAAACTTAGTAAATTTACATGAACAAAACCATGTGTTAGTCCATACTAAATAGTAATCTCATATGTACTCGGTAATAACAAGGCTCACACATACACATTGGCTAGCAGGTTATGGTAAATAGCCACTCAGTAGGGTGCTAAAGCCGGTAAATTGTACATTAGCATGATGCCTCTTCAATAGCAGCAAAAATAAACATGTAATAGAAAATATAAACTATAATTGTAGATTATATACAAGGTGCACTAATGAAATCTTCACGTGGCTTTACACAAAGAGCTCATCCTCTCTTGTGGAGAAATGATATGGAAGTGGAACAGCACCAATACCTTGCAACACCTAAAAAATCAAACCTTGGGTAGCATCGTGTCATGTAACAACCTAACATATATCTGTCACTCCCCATTGTACGTTACTGTCCAAAGTACTTCTGTTACCACCCAAACCGTATGCTGTTACTCCTACAGGCCTGTTACCACTCATAGTAAATTTGTTACTCCCCATGATATGTTACCGTCCAAACTAATTATGTTGCTCCTCATGGTCTGTTACCACACAGTGTATGAATGTTACTACCCATAGTATGTTACTGTCTAAAGACATCCCGTTACTCCTCATGATATGTTACCACACAATATAATTTATGTTACTCCTCAAGGCCTGTTACAACCCAACATATGTGTGTCACTCCCCATAGTGCGTTACTGTTACAATCCAACATATGTCTGTCACTCCCCATAGTGCGTTACTGTCCAAAGTACTTATGTTACTCTTCATGATATGTTACCACCCAAACTATCTATTGTTACTCTCACATGCATGTTATCGTCTAAGAGAGAGGCACGAACAAGTTGGGGTAGGCTAGAGGTGAAAGCCATAAGATCTCGCGACCAACTCATATTTGTGGCAGATGGATAGCAAGATTGCACGCACCCCTATCCATGGCTAGTTCTTTGGTGATACTCCAATCCTTTAGATTTCTCCTTACGGAATCCTCCCATGTCAAATTCTGTCTACCCCGACCTCTCTTAACGTTATCCACATGCTTTAGCCATTCTCTATGCACTGGAGCTTCTGTAGGCCTGCGTTGAATATGCCCAAACCATCTCAGATGATGTTGGACAAGCTTCTCTTCAATTGGTGCTACCCCAACTCTATTTCATATATCATCATTCCAAACTCGATCCTTCCTCGTGTGGCCGCACATCCATCTCAACATGTGCATCTTCGCCACACCTAACTTTTGAACATGTCTCTTTTTAGTCGGCCAACACTCAACACCGTACAACATCGCAATGTTGAACTGTCATCCTATAGAACTTGCCTTTTAGATTTTGTGGCACTCTCTTGTCATAGAGAATGCCAGAAGCTTGGCGCCACTTCATTCATCCGGCTTTGATTCGATGGTTCACATCTTCATCAATACCCCCATCCTTTTGCAGCATTGACCCCAAATATCGAAAGTGTCCTTATGAGGCACCACCTGCCCATCAAGGCTAACCTCCTCCTCTTCGTGCCTAGTAGTATCGAAACCGCACCTCATGTACTCGGTTTTAGTTCTACTAAGACTAAAATCTTTCGGTTCCAAGGTTTGTCTCCATAACTCTAACGTCCTATAAACCCTCGTCTGACTATCGTCAACTAGCACCACATCATCTGCACCATGGGATATATCCCTTGTATATCCATCACCAAAGCAAAAATGATAAGGGCTCAAGGTTGACTCTTGATGTAGTCCTATCTTAATCGGGAAGTCATCAATGTCAACATCACTTGTTCAAACACTTGTCACAACATTATCATAAATATCCTTGATGAGGGTAATGTACTTTGCTAGGAATTTGTGTTTCTTCAAGGCCCACCACATGACATTCCGCAATATCTTATGATGGGCCTTCTCCAAGTCAATGAACATCATATGCAGGTCCTTCTTTTGCTCCATGTATCTCTCCATAAGTTGTTGTACCAAGAAAATGGCTTCCATGGTTGACCTCCTAGGCGTGAAACCAAACTAGTTTTTGGTCACGCTTGTCATTCTCCTGAAGGGGTGGCTCAGTGACTCGAAACCATAGCTTCATTAGCTCATCAGCTTAATTCCACGGTAATTAGTACAACTGTGAACATCCCCCTTGTTCTTGAACATTGGCACTAATATACTTTGTCTCCATTCTTCTAGCATCTTGTATGCCCAAAAAATGTGGTTGAAAAGCTTGGTTAGCCATACTATCGCAATGTCTCTAAGGCCTTTCCACACCTTAATGGATATACAATCAAGGCCCATCGCCTTGCCTCCTTTCATCATTTTTAAAGCCTCCTTGACCTCAGACTCCTGGATTCGCCGCACAAAACGCCTGCTGGTATCATCAAAGGAGTCATCTAGTTCAATGGTAGAATTCTCATTCTCCCCATTGAACAACTTGTTGAAGTACTCTCGCCATGTATGCTTAATGTCATCTTCCTTCACCAGTAGTTATTCTGCTCCATCCTTGATGCATTTGACTTGGCCAACATCCCTCGTCTCCTCTCCCAGATCTTGGCTATCTTATAGATGTCCCTTTCTCCTAACTTCGTGCCTAACCGTTGGTAGAGGTCCTCATACGCCCGACCCCTTGCTTCACTGACAGCATGCTTTGCGGCCTTCTTCGCCAGCTTGTACTTCTCTATGTTGTTTGAAACAATGTTTCTTCTCCTTAATCGCCTTCTCGACATCATCATTCCACTATCAGGTATCCTTAGAGTCACTTATCCTTCAGTGGACACTCCAAACTTCTCCGGGCCACCTTACAAATGCAAGTCGTCATCTTCATCCAAACTTCTACGACTACATATATCAAAATTAAAAAATTATGTACAAGAAAAGGGAATGATAGATTATACAACATGGTGTAACCAATCAACTCGATAAGAAGAATATATTTACCTTTACCCGGTGGATAAAGCATGGAAATTTTATGCTTGAGTTTCTCGTTCCAGCCAATGATGTATTAACATCATCACAGATGATTTTCTTCTCTTGTAGTCCATATCACTATTCTAAATGTTGGCCAATATTTAAGTTAATCGGCCAGTTAATCCTGAATCCGTAGGTCATAGATGTGATAACCATGTCCATTGCATTGTCTAGTCCAGTTAATTAATCGGTTGTCGAGCCGATTAATTAAATAGAGGGAGAAATTTTGGCTTGTTCCCTCCTTTACCCCAAAATTGGGCATTTTAGGTTAGGGCCGTTCACTCCCTTCTTACCCTCCCCTAGTTACCCTCGTTGGAGGAGGCGAGGAGCAGCCACCCGCCTCTTCGAGCAGCCACTCTAGCCTCGAGCTGTAGCCGACATCGTCCGGCATAGGCGCCTCCACTCCTCCAGGATCCAGTTACCTAGCGTCTTCCTCCTGCTTGAGCTCGCCGCCCCTCCCCACTCCTCTAGGATCAATCCAGTGGCGGTGCCAGAAGTTCAATGTTGTGTAGTCAATTTGAAATTGTGTAGTCAGACATATGAATTCCTATTTATTTTGTGTAGTCAGATACATGTGGCTTCGCCACTGGATCGATCCAGTCGACCAATATAGAAGCGTGGCAAATGAGCTACTCGCCCCCTCCGCCAACTCGTCCAGGATCCATTCGATCCCCCGAGCTCGCCGCCCCTCCTTGAGCACTCCAGCAAGGCACCATCCCCTGTCCATGGCGTCAACTAACAGCCACACTTTTCCTGGTTACATTCACGTGTACAATAACATATTTAGGAATTTAGTACATTACATGTTGATATGTATCCTAAGATATATTAATATGGCCCTAGTTAACCTATTGATAAATGGGTTACCAATAGATTCAGTTACACTGGTAGAAAAAGAGGCTTCCATACGCCCCCATTAGTCCCCAAAACAATCGAACCGCGACCAAAGGGGTCTTTAGTCGCGGTTCGGGAGGAGACCCGCGACCAACTATCTGGGCCCAGCGTGCTCGGTCGACAGCTGGCGGACGGGAGGGGCTTTAGTCCCGGTTGGCCTGGCCAACCAGGACTAAAGGTCCCCGAAGGCCTTTAGTTGCGGTTGGCCAGGCCAACCGGGACTAAAGGCCCATCCCTATATATAAGACTCAGCTCACTTCACTTCACTCAGCTCACTTCACAATTTTCAGAAGGGGGTGGTGGGTTTGCTTTTGGTTCCTCCCATGCACACAAGGTGTTTGATGAAATGCCCAAGAGCTTGAAACAAACATGATATGAAGTGTCCGAGCCACACTTGAGCTTTCTCATTTATTTTTCCTCCGCGATCGCGGTTAGCAACTTGAACCTTTCATGTGTCATTGATAAAATATGCATGTGTGTAGTTCATTGTTTAATTTGTATTATTTGTAGCTAGTTAGTTTAACAAATGCATGATGGTTAATTATATACTTTATATAATAATAATGCAGATGAATCGGCAATGGATGTACGGTCCCCGAGTCTCCGGCGAGTTCACTACGGGTTTGAAAGATTTCCTCGTAGTGGCAAATGCGAACAAGCAGCAAGGTTTTATTATTTGTCCATGTGCTGTCTGTAAGAATCAGAAGGGTTACTCCTCCTCAAGAGACGTTCACATGCACCTGCTTCGGCACGGTTTCATGCCAAGCTATAATTGTTGGACCAAGCATGGAGAAAGAGGGGTTAGAATGGAAGAAGATGAAGAAGGGGATGATATCGATGACAACTATCATGATCATTTCGGTGATACTTTCATGGAGGATGATGCTGAAGGTGGGGAAGGGTTAGGTGAAGGTGAAGAAGAGGCACATGATGAGCCCGCTGATGATCTTGGT
>NC_057814.1:118167663-118184511 GCF_018294505.1 Triticum aestivum
ATTTTCTGCCTTCTATTCTACCTCTTGGAGATTTACAAAGGAACTCCATTTTCTGTTTGGACTTTTACCACCAAACTTCTTTCCCCTCCTAGTCCTTTGAACCCTCAACCTAGAACCATGAAGATCCACTGGTCTCCAGTTCAAAATTTTCAAACTACATCAGCTGCAAGTTTGGACCAGATTTGGCAAATTTGGTGAAATTCATTCAAAACCTTCTCCAAAAATTCCAAATAAATTCATGCAGCCCCTGGGTGCTTTGAGTGGTCATCTCACCAAGTTACAGCTCCAGCAAAATTTACCTCTTTACCAAAACCTATTGTCGAACACCTGCAATGCATGGTCACTGTCAAGTTTCAGTAACTTCAGAGTTTCAGTTCAGTGCTTGCTGTCGTTTTCTTCAGAAACGGGCATCGATCTCGCCAGTACCGCCGCGTCGCCTTGCTCCTCGTCCTCGCCCACTTGTTCCTGCACCGCACGAGCGCCTGGCACCTTGCGGGCGTCGGCGACGGGCAGCAGGAGGTGCGCCGCCCCGTGACCGACGCCGGCGGCGGCTTTGCAGACGCCAGCGGGAGACACGGCGCCGACGACTCCACCCAGCGCCGCCCAAACCACCGGAGCCCGCCGCGTGGCCGTCCACTCCCCCGAATGCGCTGCCGCTCTCGTCATGAACCGCAGGGCGCGGAGCGCGCTCTCTGCCGCCGTTGAGCCCGTGCGGTCACCTCACCGTGGGCAGACGCCATTACGCCAGGGCCAGCTCCGTTTAGCTGCAAAACGAGTCCCGTAACATCCACCGATGCTGCCCGACCGCTCAAACCCTCTGCCAACCCACTGCTCCGCCGTAATCGCTCGCCGGAGATTCTCCGTTCACGGCCACCCCGTCGATCTGCCTATAAATAGAGGTCCCGAGCTTCAACTCGAGCACCCACCAGCCCTGCACTTCCTCTAGAGCACGCCTAGCCACTGGAAGAGCCCTGAGGAGGTCTCCTTCCTCGACTCCGGCCGCCGTGACCCGCCACGGGATCTAGCCCGATTCGCCCCCGTGTGTGCTCCGCAGCCTCCATTCTCTTGCCAGTAACTTCGCCATGCATCTCTCGTTCTGACCCGCACTTCAATTTGAAGCTTGCAGCCCTCCACCGGAGTTCCCCATCCTCACCCGAGCCGCCGTCCGCCGGAGATAGTGTCGCCGTCGACGTGGTGCTCCCCGTTGGACGAGTCCACCACCCACCGACGCGGAAGAAGACACCGAAGCTCTTGGTACCCTCCGTTTCTCCTAACTCGCCGTGGTTCGACGCCGGCGTCCACCGCCGTCTTCGGGCGCCGGCGAGCCTTTTCAAACCTGACATGCGGGCCCCGCGTGTCAGCCTCTGTTCTATTTCCCCGAACCATTTTCTGTTGACGCCTTCGGGCAAAATACGTCTTCTCTCTTGCGCTTGCGCATTTCCAAACGAATCGTTTTCTGTTTTCTCAGTTAAAACCCTGGAACTTTTCTGTTTCATTACAGAAAGGTCCCTGGACAGAAACCTTTATAACTTTTTAATAAAAAGGTATTTTTGAGTGATTCTTTTTCTGACATTCTTAAAATTTTGTCTAGTTTTTTATGGGATTTATTTGGGAAATATTTGGCAAAGTTTCTGTGCATGTGTTGGTTTTCACGTTAGTACCCGTTTCGTGATTGCCGTAGGTTCCGGGAGAGGTGACGGAGCCGCGAACTTCGCCGAGCTAGATTCCGACTTCTCCGAACCAGGCAAGCATGTTTGGACATTTGATATGGCAGAAGTTTTGCATGTTCATGTGAAAGTTTGTGTGTGGCATATGAGTGTCGGTAAATATCTCGTTGCTCGTAAGGCAACGACCCGGTTGTTCCGAAGTTGCGATGACCTCTGATGAGAGGTGGCCTAATCATGTAGTGACATGAAGGGCAGCAAGGTGGTACTGTTGTAGCATGCCAGCCTTGCGTCATCCGACTTTCTTCGACGTTAACGTGGTTGGAGCCACGTTATCGATCTTTTCCCGCATGTTCCAAAGTTGCGATGACCTCTGATGAGAGGTGGCCTAATCATGTGGTGACATGAAGGGCAGCAAGGTGGTACTGTTGTAGCATGCCAGCCTTGTGTCATCCGACTTTTCCGACGCTAACATGGTTGGAGCCGTGTTATCGTCCCTTCCCCTTTCCGTGCTACCACATGTCTCATTGCCAGGATACGGTTTAGTAAGTTGGTAACCTCTTTCCGTGTACACACCAAACAGAGAGGCCGGGATGATGGTACCTTGGCCCAGGATTAAAGCCAGTCATTCGGTCAGGGGGCATGGGTGTTTCCGGTTGGGACCGAGAGGGGGGGCACCCCCTTATAGCGCGCGTATAGAAATTTGATCCCATGCTACGCGAGGTTGTAGCCTCCCCGACTCAAGGTTTTTCTTGAATGTTGCCGAGGGTGATCCCTGGCTTCGGATGGTTGAATTGGGTGTGTACTGGTTAGACGTGTTCCTTCCAGAACACCGTAGACGGAACTAGTCCCCGTGACTACTGAAATCCGTTGGCTGTGGTTAAGTACAAACTCTGCAGAGTCAATTCTTTCCAAATCATCGTATCCATGATCAGTAGTGTATACATTATATCCATATCTATCCATGTGAAAAACTTGTCCCCGATGAACAAGCTCAAGTGGTAAAATCTCAGGTTTTATTGTTATTCCAGTGGATGGACAAGCTTTATTTTGTGTCTCATGCTTGTGATAATTTATGTCTCCGAGCTGTTGTAATAATGAAATGTGATATAAGCCCTTTAGGTGACGTCGCGCAGACGTCCGACTGTGGCGTGTACTCGTTTCTCACTTTCGATATAAGCCCTTTATGTGATGTCGCTCAGACGTCCGACTGCGGCATGCACTGCCTTTACTTTCTGTTATAAGCCCTTTATGTGGTGTCGCCCCGACGCCCGACTGTGGCATTATCATTCCGCATTTTCCGCTCGAGGAGTCTTTCAGACACTCGTTTGGCACCTGTATTATTATTCCGCATTTTCCGCTCGAGGAGTCTTTCAGACACTCGTTTGGCACCTGTATTATTATTCCGCATTTTCCGCTCGAGGAGTCTTTCAGACACTCGTTTGGCACCCGTATTACTATTCGGCAGTTTCCGCTCGAGGCGTCATTCAGACCCTCGCTTGGCACCCAGTATTTATTATCTCTATGTCTGATCGCACTGGTTAACTTATTCATGTGTTTCATGTTTGCATTTGTTATACCTTATGTCCGAACTGTCTTGCGAGTACTTTCATAGTACTCACCTGGCTTGTTGATTTGGCCAGATGTTGACGAAGGCGATCTCTTGGATGAAGAGTTTGATAGCGTGTCCGATGCCTAGAGGAGTCCCAGTCAGTCCTGCGCGATCCCGGATTTTGGTCACTTGTATTGTATACGCTTCCGCCACCCGCAATAAGTCTTCTCGAGTCTCACTCCGACGCTCGAAGAGCTGTAGTCTTCTGGAGACATATCACTCGCCTCGCGGTGATATCTCCACCATCGTCATTATCGTGAATTAGTAGTCTGCCACCCTATCCGCCGTATTGTTTTATCGGCGTGCATGTAATAAATTGTTGGGCAGTCTCTGCTCAACTTTGTATTATATTTAGTACTCCTGGTATTTTTTTCTTCTGTGACCAATGTATTGTCTATCAGTGAGAAGGAATTCTTCCTCGCTGGTCCGTAACAGGGATTGGTTTCTCAATAATTATTTTATTGAAAAACCGGTCGTGACAAGCTTGGTATCAGAGCCAGGCTGACTGTAGGAAGCCACTAGGTGCGACCGCTAATCAGTGATTAGCGTCTTTTGTGCTTCTTCAGCATTTTGCAATTGTAGCTATTTTCTGTTGGTCATCATAAAATTTATGACATGACTACTCAGAATTTTTGCCTACTTTTGTAGATGGCTGGCAACAGCTGTGAGAATCGAGTGTTCACCAACGTGCCCGAGGGGTTTGTCAAGCTCCTCGTCTCCATCACCAAGCTCGCGATCGGGCCAGCAGCTCGCCCGGAGTTCACCCTCTATAAGCACAAGCTCAGTGACGACGTGTCTATGCACCAGGCTGTGGTGCAGTTCAAGGGAGGACGTTCAGCTGCACGCCACTTCCGTTTTGTGGGAAGGGCCATGCCTACGGAGAGGCATGCCATGCAGATGGCTGCCCGGGAGGCGATAGCTCGCCTTCGGGACATCCTTCCTACGATGAAGACTCGTCGCTACCGCTACCTCCCATGCCATGTGCCTTACACCAGCCACTATGCGTTCGCCTGCCATCGGGGAGAGCGAGATGAAGCCATCGAGATGGTTGTGGAGTATCTCAAGGCCCTGGAGGAGTCTTTCGACAACCTCGTAGATCATCTTGTGGCTGCCCGCATGGACTTAGTCCGGGGCGGTCCTGCCAGCAGGAAGGAGCTTCTCCACACGGCGCCGCCTCTGACATTCGTCTCGTCTTCAGCCTCGTATGCACCGGCCGTTTTGGCCACTGCTCGCCGTCTGCCTACCACTGAGGAGTTCGACCGAGTCATCGCACGCCAGGAGCCAGCTAGAGAGGAGGAGGTTGATTCTCCTGGACCGCTGAGCCTTGCCCTCGGCAAGGGGAAGGAGATCTTCACCATCTCCGACTGAGAGCACCGAGTAGCCGCGTGTTATGCCCGCTTGTTTGATGTGTTGTTTTTATCTGTACGCTAGTTTGTGTTGGTGTGTTTGCTGCCTTCCGGAGTAGTACGCTAGTTTTTAATAACATGTCAGGATTGTGTACGCACAACCTGAGTGCTGTATCTCGTGTTTGCTTTCGCATGTAAGATTTGTGTTAAGCACTTCTTCTCCGTGAAAATCATTTGTGTTTCTTGAAAACCTTGAAGCCTTTTTGATTATTGCCTTTGCAAGGGTTTTCCTGCGCTACACGGTTTTTCTCATGGGTTTTGCAAATGATACCCCAGACTGGAAAAATGTCTCGCCCTTGGACTCGCTCTATGCCCAATCAGCCAGAAGAGGTTTACGGAACACAGACCAGCAACAATTTCACTCAGGGTCAGTCCAGCCAACAGGACAGCGAAGCGGCACTATCTCAAGTATGCCGTCTCTTCGAGCAAAGCCAGCAACAGCACCAGGAGATGATGAACCATGTCATCAATATGGGAAACCACCGTGAACCCTATCAACCACATTCCAAGTTATCTGAGTTACAGAAGACTCGCCCCTCAACTTTTGCTCACACCGACAGGCCACTGGAAGCCGATGATTGGCTTCGCGAGATAGAAAGGAAACTGATTATCGCTCAATGCTCAGATCATGAGAAGGTGCTTTATGCACCACACTACCTTACTGGAGCAGCCGCAGCATGGTGGGAAAACTTCCTACACATGCACCCCAGGGAACACAACATCACCTGGGAAGAATTCAAGGAAGGCTTCCGTGGGGCACACATTCCCAGGAGCATCCTAAAGATCAAGAAGAGAGAGTTTGATGACCTGAAGCAAAGAGGCATGACCGTCACAGAATACAACGGCCAGTTTACCCAACTGTCTCGTTATGCCTACGACGAGCACATGACAGAAAACAAGAAGATGGAAAAATTCCTGGACGGCCTGTTATCAGCATTAAGATGCCAACTGATTGTACACACCTTTCCGGATTTTAAGACGCTGGTGGACAAGGCCATCACCCTGGAGAATGAGTGCCGTAGTCTGGAAGATATCCGCAAGCGGAAGAGGGACAAGACGACTCTTGCCCGCAGCAACCGAGGCAAGACTGAGGTCCCAAGGACAGACACGAGGAGATCCACGACTACTGAGCCAAGACCCGTCGGACAATTTCATGCCAGAGACAAGGAGTTCACATACCGTCCAGGGGTCACCTGCTATGCTTGTGGTCAACAAGGGCATTATGCTAAACAGTGCCCGAAGCCAAGAGACTCGGCACCCAAGCCGAACAATGGTGGAAACAATCCAGCCCCCAAGCGCAACAACTTCAATCCCAGCAACAACCACAGGAAGGGTCACTTGAACCATGTGACCAGGGAAGAAGCGCAGAATGCCCCAGACATCGTGCTCGGTACGTTCCCTGTCAACACAGTACCTGCCACGGTTTTGTTTGATTCCGGAGCTTCCCATTCGTTCGTTTCGAAGAGTTTTGTTTCGCAACATGGTTTTCTGATACTCCCCTTGGAAAAATCTATGATCATCAAGTCCCCCGGAAATAAGCAAATTGCTCAGGGTTACTGCCAAGGAGTGGTCATTGAGTTCGAAGGACTACCATTCCACGCGAATCTCATCGTGTTGGAAAGTAAAGGACTGGATGTCATTTTAGGAATGGACTGGTTGACCACCAACAAAGGATTCATCGACTGTTTCAATCGGACAGTGATTCTCACTCACCATCACGGCAAGACTATAAGAGTTTCCGCTCAAGAAAGGCCACGATCACAGAAACCAAAACTGAACAAGATGGACATCGCAGAATTAAGAAAAGTGCCAGTGGTATGCGAGTTCCCTGATGTGTTCCCGGAAGAACTACCAGGCATGCCACCAGACCGAGAGATCGAATTCAGCATCGAACTAGCACCTGGCACCGCTCCCATTTATAAGAAGCCATATAGAATGGCACCCTCAGAATTGGTGGAGTTAAAGAAGCAGATAAAAGAATTTTTGGACAAAGGATTTATTCGAGCCAGCTCCTCACCTTGGGGTTCGCCTGTGTTGTTCGCCAAAAAAAAGGATGGGACTTTAAGGCTGTGCATAGACTATCGAGCCCTCAATATGGTCACCATCAAAAACAAATATCCGATGCCACGAATAAATGATTTGTTTGACCAGCTCGCACAGGCCAAGGTATTCTCGAAAATTGATTTGCGATCGGGATATCACCAATTGAAGGTACGGACGGAAGATATTCCCAAGACAGCTTTCACTTCCAGATATGGGTTATACGAGTTTACGGTGATGCCGTTTGGACTAACAAACGCCCCCGCATATTTCGTCCACCTCATGAACAAAGTATTCATGAAATTCATGGACAAATTTGTGGTGGTATTCATTGACGACATTCTGGTTTACTCAAGGACACCAGAAGAACATGCTGAGCACCTCAGAATTGTTTTGGGAGAATTGAGGAAACATCAGTTGTACGCCAAATTTAGCAAATGCGAATTTTGGCTAAGAAAAGTTGGTTTCTTGGGCCATATATTGAACCAAGAAGGCGTGGCCGTAGACCCAGAAAAGGTCAAGGCCATACTGGACTGGAAGCCTCCCGCGAATGTTACAGATGTACGGAGTTTCCTAGGAATGGCCGGATATTACAGGAGATTTATTAAAGGATTCTCCACTGTGGCAAAACCTATAACACAGTTACTCAAGAAGGACAAGAAATTCGTATGGACGGAAGCATGTGAGCAGAGCTTCCAAGAACTCAAGAAGAAGCTAACAACCGCACCAGTCTTAACCGTACCAGACATACACAAGAGCTTTGAGGTGTATTGTGACGCGTCCCGAAAAGGTCTCGGATGTGTGCTAATGCAGGATGGCAAAGTTGTCGCATATGCCTCCAGACAGCTGCGAAAACATGAGGAAAATTACCCAACACATGACTTGGAACTAGCAGCAGTTATACATGCACTCAAGGAGTGGAGGCACTTTCTGTTGGGAAATCGCTGTGAAATATATACAGACCATAAGAGCCTCAAATATATTTTCACACAGCCAGAGCTGAATTTACGCCAACGACGCTGGTTGGAACTGGTCAAGGACTATGACGTCGGTATTCACTACCACCCAGGGAAGGCAAATGTAGTGGCCGATGCCCTTAGTCGAAACCCCAGCCCGGACAGTGACGGTCAGCAAAGTTTGAGGCCTGAGTTTCAGCGAGAGTTCACTCGGCTCAACATGATGTTAGTCTCTGAGGGCACCACATCGAACCTTGGAGATACAACCCACCCTAGTGGAACAAATCAAGAAGGCCCAACAGGGACACCCCAGTATCGAAGGCATAAAGAAGAAAATGAACCGTAGTAAGACTTCAGAATTCGTCACGGACAGTGAAGGAACATTATGGTACCGGGACAGGCTTTGCGTACCTAACATTGAGGAACTCAAGCAACAGATCTTGACGGAAAGCCACACCGCCCCATACTCGATCCATCCTGGAGGAACCAAAATGTACAAGGACATCCAGGAAAGATTTTGGTGGCACGGTATGAAAAGAGATATAGCCACATTCATTGCTTGTTGCGATTCATGTCAGCGCATCAAGGCCGAGCACCAAAAGCCAGCAGGGCTACTCCAGCCTAACAGGATACCGGAGTGGAAATGGGATGAAATCGGAATGGACTTCATTGTCGGATTACCCCGATCGCAACGCGGAAATGACGCCATATGGGTCATCACAGACCGACTAACCAAGGTTGCACACTTCATTCCCGTGAAGACTACCTACTCCACACAAAGACTGGCAAAACTCTATCTCTCCCGTATAGTTTGCTTGCACGGAGTCCCAAAGACTATAATATCTGACCGAGGCACCCAATTCGTCTCCAAATTTTGGGAACACCTACAACAAGCTCTGGGCACACAACTGGCTTTCAGTACAGCATACCACCCTCAAACAGATGGACAAACAGAGCGTGTAAACCAAATCCTAGAGGATATGCTAAGAGCCTGTGTACTCACCTATGGATCCAGTTGGGAAGAGAGTTTGCCCTATGCCGAATTTGCGTACAACAACAGTTACCAAGCCAGCTTGCAAATGGCACCCTTTGAAGCATTGTACGGACGGAGGTGTCGTACCCCATTGAATTGGTCAGAAACAGGTGACAGCCGTATCTTCGGCCCAGATATGCTTAAGGAGGCCGAGGAAAAAGTTAAACAAATCAGGGACAGACTCAAGACAGCACAGAGCCGACAAAAGAGCTACTATGATCAGAAGCATCGTGAGGTCAGCTTTGAACCTGGTGATTCCGTATACCTCCGAGTATCTCCTATGAGGGGCCTGCAACGGTTCAAAATAAAGGGGAAACTAGCCCCAAGATTTATTGGACCATTTTGTGTGAAGGCACGAAGAGGCACGGTAGCCTACCAGCTAGACCTACCCAAGGAGCTGTCAGACGTCCATGACGTATTCCACGTCTCGCAGTTGAGGAAATGTGTAAGCAACCCAGAAATACATGTACCTCATCAGGATACTGATATACAACCAGATCTCACCTACAGAGAAAGGCCAGTAAAGATTTTAGAAGAGTCTGAACGGAGAACCCGTCAGAAAACGACAAAGTTTTTCAGGGTTCAGTGGAGCAACCACACTGAGGATGAAGCTACATGGGAAAGGGAGGATTTCCTTCGAGTAGAGTATCCATATCTATTTGAGGATCAGCAGAAATCTCGAGGACGAGATTTTTCCTAAGGGGGTAGGTGTTGTGGCACCGAAGTTTTTATTTGGATTTTTTTGAAAAGATTTTATTTGACTTGAGGGGAGTGATTTAAAAAAATTTCTTCAAGAGAACTCTCCCTCTCATATATTTTCTTTATGGCAAAAATTTTATTTGGATTCACCCAAGATCTGCCTTTGACCTTGGGAGTTCTTGCTCTTCATTTGGACTCAAGACAAAATGTTTTTTTTTTCATTTGGGAAAAGAACTTTTGAAAACCTTTTTCTGAATTTGCACTATGGCTTTTGGAAGGTACTTTGCCACTTTCAACTATTCCTTCTTGCCATGGCACAAGTGCAAATCCTCTCTCCTAAACACTCCCTCACCTCTGGATCATGATTTACATCAAATCCAGCAAGTTGAACCTCCCCATGTATTTATTTTCCATTCAAATTCCATTCAAATATTTTCTGCCTTCTATTCTACCTCTTGGAGATTTACAAAGGAACTCCATTTTCTGTTTGGACTTTTACCACCAAACTTCTTTCCCCTCCTAGTCCTTTGAACCCTCAACCTAGAACCATGAAGATCCACTGGTCTCCAGTTCAAAATTTTCAAACTACATCAGCTACAAGTTTGGACCAGATTTGGCAAATTTAGTGAAATTCATTCAAAACCTTCTCCAAAAATTCCAAATAAATTCATGCAGCCCCTGGGTGCTTTGAGTGGTCATCTCACCAAGTTACAGCTCCAGCAAAATTTACCTCTTTACCAAAACCTACTGTCGAACACCTGCAATGCATGGTCACTGTCAAGTTTCAGTAACTTCAGAGTTTCAGTTCAGTGCTTGCTGTCGTTTTCTTCAGAAACAGGCATCGATCTCGCCAGTACCGCCGCGTCGCCTTGCTCCTCGTCCTCGCCCACTTGTTCCTGCACCGCACGAGCGCCTGGCACCTTGCGGGCGTCGGCGACGGGCAGCAGGAGGTGCGCCGCCCCGTGACCGACGCCGGCGGCGGCTTTGCGGACGCCAGCGGGAGACACGGCGCCGACGACTCCACCCAGCGCCGCCCAAACCACCGGAGCCCGCCGCGTGGCCGTCCACTCCCCCGAATGCGCTGCCGCTCTCGTCATGAACCGCAGGGCGCGGAGCGCGCTCTCTGCCGCCGTTGAGCCCGTGCGGTCACCTCACCGTGGGCAGACGCCATTACGCCAGGGCCAGCTCCGTTTAGCTGCAAAACGAGTCCCGTAACATCCACCGATGCTGCCCGACCGCTCAAACCCTCTGCCAACCCACTGCTCCGCCATAATCGCTCGCCGGAGATTCTCCGTTCACGGCCACCCCGTCGATCTGCCTATAAATAGAGGTCCCGAGCTTCAACTCGTGCACCCACCAGCCCTGCACTTCCTCTAGAGCACGCCTAGCCACTGGAAGAGCCCTGAGGAGGTCTCCTTCCTCGACTCCGGCCGCCGTGACCCGCCACGGGATCTAGCCCGATTCGCCCCCGTGTGTGCTCCGCAGCCTCCATTCTCTTGCCAGTAACTTCGCCATGCATCTCTCGTTCTGACCCGCACTTCAATTTGAAGCTTGCAGCCCTCCACCGGAGTTCCCCATCCTCACCCGAGCCGTCGTCCGCCGGAGATAGTGTCGCCGTCGACGTGGTGCTCCCCGTTGGACGAGTCCACCACCCACCGACGCGGAAGAAGACACCGAAGCTCTTGGTACCCTCCGTTTCTCCTAACTCGCCGTGGTTCGACGCCGGCGTCCACCGCCGTCTTCGGGCGCCGGCGAGCCTTTTCAAACCTGACATGCGGGCCCCGCGTGTCAGCCTCTGTTCTATTTCCCCGAACCATTTTCTGTTCACGCCTTCGGGCAAAATACGTCTTCTCTCTTGCGCTTGCGCATTTCCAAACGAATCGTTTTCTGTTTTCTCAGTTAAAACCCTGGAACTTTTCTGTTTCATTACAGAAAGGTCCCTGGACAGAAACCTTTATAACTTTTTAATAAAAAGGTATTTTTGAGTGATTCTTTTTCTGACATTCTTCAAATTTTGTCTAGTTTTTTATGGGATTTATTTGGGAAATATTTGGCAAAGTTTCTGTGCATGTTGGTTTTCACGTTAGTACCCGTTTCGTGATTGCCGTAGGTTCCGGCAGAGGTGACGGAGCCGCGAACTTCGCCGAGCTAGATTCCGACTTCTCCGAACCAGGCAAGCATGTTTGGACATTTGATATCGCAGAAGTTTTGCATGTTCATGTGAAAGTTTGTGTGTGGCATATGAGTGTCGGTAAATATCTCGTTGCTCGTAAGGCAACGACCCGGTTGTTCCGAAGTTGCGATGACCTCTGATGAGAGGTGGCCTAATCATGTAGTGACATGAAGGGCAGCAAGGTGGTACTGTTGTAGCATGCCAGCCTTGCGTCATCCGACTTTCTTCGACGTTAACATGGTTGGAGCCACGTTATCGATCTTTTCCCGCATGTTCCAAAGTTGCGATGACCTCTGATGAGAGGTGGCCTAATCATGTGGTGACATGAAGGGCAGCAAGGTGGTACTGTTGTAGCATGCCAGCCTTGTGTCATCCGACTTTTCCGACGTTAACATGGTTGGAGCCGTGTTATCGTCCCTTCCCCTTTCCGTGCTACCACATGTCTCATTGCCAGGATACGGTTTAGTAAGTTGGTAACCTCTTTCCGTGTACACACCAAACAGAGAGGCCGGGATGATGGTACCTTGGCCCAGGATTAAAGCCAGTCATTCGGTCAGGGGGCATGGGTGTTTCCGGTTGGGACCGAGAGGGGGGGCACCCCCTTATAGCGCGCGTATAGAAATTTGATCCCATGCTACGCGAGGTTGTAGCCTCCCCGACTCAAGGTTTTTCTTGAATGTTGCCGAGGGTGATCCCTGGCTTCGGATGGTTGAATTGGGTGTGTACTGGTTAGACGTGTTCCTTCGAGAACACCGTAGACGGAACTAGTCCCCGTGACTACTGAAATCCGTTGGCTGTGGTTAAGTACAAACTCTGCAGTGTCAATTCTTTCCAAATCATCGTATCCATGATCAGTAGTGTATACATTATATCCATATCTATCCATGTGAAAAACTTGTCCCCGGTGAACAAGCTCAAGTGGTAAAATCTCAGGTTTTATTGTTATTCCAGTGGATGGGCAAGCTTTATTTTGTGTCTCATGCTTGTGATAATTTATGTTTCCGAGCTGTTGTAATAATGAAATGTGATATAAGCCCTTTAGGTGACGTCGCGCAGACGTCCGACTGTGGCGTGTACTCGTTTCTCACTTTCGATATAAGCCCTTTATGTGATGTCGCTCAGACGTCCGACTGCGGCATGCACTGCCTTTACTTTCTGTTATAAGCCCTTTATGTGGTGTCGCCCCGACGCCCGACTGTGGCATTATCATTCCGCATTTTCCGCTCGAGGAGTCTTTCAGACACTCGTTTGGCACCTATATTATTATTCCGCATTTTCCGCTCGAGGAGTCTTTCAGACACTCGTTTGGCACCTGCATTATTATTCCGCATTTTCCGCTCGAGGAGTCTTTCAGACACTCGTTTGGCACCTGTATTATTATTCCGCATTTTCCTCTCGAGGAGTCTTTCAGACACTCGTTTGGCACCCGTATTACTATTCGGCAGTTTCCGCTCGAGGCGTCATTCACACCCTCGCTTGGCACCCAGTATTTATTATCTCTATGTCTGATCGCACTGGTTAACTTATTCATGTGTTTCATGTTTGCATTTGTTATACCTTATGTCCGAACTGTCTTGCGAGTACTTTCATAGTACTCACCTGGCTTGTTGATTTGGCCAGATGTTGACGAAGGCGATCTCTTGGATGAAGAGTTTGATAGCGCGTCCGATGCCTAGAGGAGTCCCAGTCAGTCCTGCGCGATCCCGGATTTTGGTCACTTGTATTGTATACGCTTCCGCCACCCGCAATAAGTCTTCTCGAGTCTCACTCCGACGCTCGAAGAGCTGTAGTCTTCTGGAGACATATCACTCGCCTCGCGGTGATATCTCCACCATCGTCATTATCGTGAGTTAGTAGTCTGCCACCCTATCCGCCGTATTGTTTTATCGGCGTGCATGTAATAAATTGTTGGGCAGTCTCTCCTCAACTTTGTATTATATTTAGTACTCCTGGTATTTTTTTCTTCTGTGACCAATGTATTGTCTATCAGTGAGAAGGAATTCTTCCTCGCTGGTCCGTAACAGGGATTGGTTTCTCAATAATTATTTTATTGAAAAACCGGTCGTGACAAGCTTGGTATCAGAGCCAGGCTGACTGTAGGAAGCCACTAGGTGCGACCGCTAATCAGTGATTAGCGTCTTTTGTGCTTCTTCAGCATTTTGCAATTGTCGCTATTTTCTGTTGGTCATCATAAAATTATGACATGACTACTCAGAATTTTTGCCTACTTTTGTAGATGGCTGGCAACAGCTGTGAGAATCGAGTGTTCACCAACGTGCCCGAGGGGTTTGTCAAGCTCCTCGTCTCCATCACCAAGCTCGCGATCGGGCCAGCAGCTCGCCCGGAGTTCACCCTCTATCAGCACAAGCTCAGTGACGACGTGTCTATGCACCAGGCTGTGGTGCAGTTCAAGGGAGGACGTTCAGCTGCACGCCACTTCCGTTTTGTGGGAAGGGCCATGCCTACAGAGAGGCATGCCATGCAGATGGCTGCCCGGGAGGCGATAGCTCGCCTTCGGGACATCCTTCCTACGATGAAGACTCGTCGCTACCGCTACCTCCCATGCCATGTGCCTTACACCAGCCACTATGCGTTCGCCTGCCATCGGGGAGAGCGATATGAAGCCATCGAGATGGTTGTGGAGTATCTCAAGGCCCTGGAGGAGTCTTTCGACAACCTCGTAGATCATCTTGTGGCTGCCCGCATGGACTTAGTCCGGGGCGGTCCTGCCAGCAGGAAGGAGCTTCTCCACACGGTGCCGCCTCTGACATTCGTCTCGTCTTCAGCCTCGTATGCACCGGCCGTTTTGGCCACTGCTCGCCGTCTGCCTACCACTGAGGAGTTCGACCGAGTCATCGCTCCTACTCCAGTCAGAGCCGCACCGCCTGCCGCACGCGCTCTACCGCCAGTCGCCCCCGCACCATCACCGCAGCGCAGCGTCGCACGCCAGGAGCCAGCTAGAGAGGAGGAGGCTGATTCTCCTGGACCGCTGAGCCTTGCCCTCGGCAAGGGGAAGGAGATCTTCACCATCTCCGACTGAGAGCACCGAGTAGCCGCGTGTTATGCCCGCTTGTTTGATGTGTTGTTTTTATCTGTACGCTAGTTTGTGTTGGTGTGTTTGCTGCCTTCCGGAGTAGTACGCTAGTTTTTAATAACATGTCAGGATTGTGTACGCACAACCTGAGTGCTGTATCTTGTGTTTGCTTTCGCATGTAAGATTTGTGTTAAGCACTTCTTCTCCGTGAAAATCATTTGTGTTTCTTGAAAACCTTGAAGCCTTTTTGATTGTTGCCTTTGCAAGGGTTTTCCTGCGCTACACGGTTTTTCTCATGGGTTTTGCAAATGATACCCCAGACTGGAAAAATGTCTCGCCCTTGGACTCGCTCTATGCCCAATCAGCCAGAAGAGGTTTACGGAACACAGACCAGCAACAATTTCACTCAGGGTCAGTCCAGCCAACAGGACAGCGAAGCGACACTATCTCAAGTATGCCTTCTCTTCGAGCAAAGCCAGCAACAGCACCAGGAGATGATGAACCATGTCATCAATATGGGAAACCACCGTGAACCCTATCAACCACATTCCAAGTTATCTGAGTTACAGAAGACTCAGGGTCAGTCCAGCCAGGTCCCTTTGTTCCGGTGCAAATGGTTCAAGCTAACAGGAGGTGGGGCAAAAGGTGGACGAGCAATACGGAATGACAATGGTGGATTTCAACAATCTTGGTTACCTTGACGAACCATTCGTCCTTGCCAAAGATGTCGCTCAGGTTTTTTATTTGAAGGACATGAGTAGCAAACCGAGGAAACGGAAAGATAAGAAAATGATCAGTAAATCATGCGATGATCCAAAGCGCCACATTGTTCTTTCAGGGAAAAGAAACATCGTGGGAGTGGAGGACAAGACAGACATGTCAGAAGATTATAATATGTTTGGTGAAATTCCGCCCTTCAAAGTGAACACTGACCCAAGCATTAAGTTAAATGATGAGGATGCTCCATGGATACGGCACAATCGTAAGCAAGCAGGGACACAAGGGAAGAATTGATGTGTAATAATTTATTGTACCAAACTTTGTATTTGGTCGATGAACTGAATGATGTATCAAACCTTTTGTCAAACCATGAAGGGATTTTAAAATGAATTAGTTTTATTTTTCTGATTTTTTTGATATATAATTGTATTTTTAAGATTTTAAAATGAATTAGTTTTATTTTTCTGATTTTAAAAGGAAAAAGGAAGAAGAAGAAAGAAGAAAAAAACAGAAGAAAAAACGAAAAACAGAAGAAAAAAACAAATAGAAGAAAAAAAAGAAGAAAAAACAGAAGAAAAAAGGAAAAAGGAAAAAAGGAAGAAAAAAAAGAAGAAAAACAAAAAAAGGAAGAAACAAACAGAAGAAAAAAACAGAAGAAAAAAGGAAGAAAAAAACAGAAGAAAAACAAGAAGCAAATAAACAGAAGAAAAACAAAATAATATAAACTTTAATAAAATATATAAGTACAAACAAAATAAAATAAATTTTAATAACATAAATAAATAAGTAATTAGAAACTTTAATAGCAAAAATAATTATCATAAAGTAAAATAAATAAGTAATTAGAAACAAAATAAATAAAGCAAAAAAGAAAACAAAAAATAGGCAAAAAATAAAAAATATGCCACCTACTGGGCCACCACGGCCTGAATACGACTAGAAACCCATTAATGGGCCAGGATTCAGGCCCGCAGAAGGCCCAGTAGGCCCACAGGCACATAGTGACAGAATTGGCCCGTAAGCCTGCATTTGAGAGGAGCTCGAAGTGGTGAGCGCAGCCGCGCTTATAAACCACTGTCGGAGCCTCTCGGCTAGCGAGGTGGGACTAAACATCCCACCGCACCGCGCCAGTTCCAGCACAGACCTTTAGTCCCGGTTGGGGAGGCGGACCGCGACTAAAGAGTACCCTTTAGTACCCTTTAGTCGCGGTTGTTGTCCCCAACCGCGACTAAAGGGTCTTTCTGCGCGGGAACGAAAGCGGCGCCAAAACCCTTTAGTCCCGGTTGGGGAGGCGGACCGCGACTAAAGGGTACCCTTTAGTCGCGGTTGGTGTGGCCAGCCGCGACTAAAGGGTACCTTTAGTCGCGGTCCTCCTCCCCAACCGCGACTAAAGGTGCGTCTATAAATACTGCACTTAGCAGTTTCGCCATTTCCCATTCTCCTCTCTCTCGACGCCGAAGCGCTGCCCCGACGCCGATCGACGCCGAAGCCCTGCCCCGACGCCGACGCCG
>NC_057814.1:118185245-118223062 GCF_018294505.1 Triticum aestivum
AAGAAGAAAGGAAGAAGAAGAAAGGAAGAAGAAGAAAGAAAGAAGAAGAAAGGAAAAAGGAAGAAGAAGAAAGGAAGAAGAAGAAAGAGGAAGAAGAAAGGAAGAAGAAGAAAGAAAGAAGAAAGAGGAAGAAGAAAGGAAGAAGAAGAAAAAAAGAATTTTTACTTAAAGAATCTTATTTTTTAATTCCTCCTCCTCTATGTCCCCTTAATCTTATTTTTTAATTCCTTTATACTTAAAGAATTTTTACTACATGCAGGAGTGACATATGGCGGACGATAGAACCGAGCCGCTTAGGGATCCGGAGGCTGAACGTTATTTAATGGACATCATCAACAACGAGATTCCTTATGTGCCGGGCTCAGAATATGAGCAACAAGAGGATGTAGTCTCTTCTTTTCTGAACCTTGACGGTGGAACAGAGATTGTCGATGATTAAGAAGGTGAAGGAACGGACATTGTCGACGGAGGTCAACCGTCAACAACCGACGATCTCGAATTGCAAGTAGCAACCACCTCCGGCGAGGTATATATATACATTGAGCCTCTCGTGATACAAACTTACTGAAATGTGAATACATATGTATTAACGCGCACGACTCTCTTTCTTTTTTTAGCCCTCCGGATCGAGTACGACAAAGCGTGGCAAATCCAAGGCGATGAAAACAGGAGAAACATATGCCATTGAGTTTGTCAGTTAAACCGGCAAGCCCCTACAGCACACCTCAAAGTTTATCAACCAATGCGGAGTCGTTGTTAGAGACAACGTCCCGATCACCGTCCAGGAATGGAAGGAGCCAAAGAAGGCACGTCTTGGTTTCAGTTTTGTCGACAAGAGAACGAAAAAGGATTGCTGGAGAAAGCTTATGGAACATTTCATTCTACCTCCGGAATACAACAAAGTCGATGAATTCGGTAACGAGGTTCCGGGTGGACGTCAGAGGAGGAGGCTAGTTAAAGAGTTCGCTCTTCAGAAGATGGGCGAAGCATTCCGGAACTTCAAGAAAAATTTAACCCGTGACTATGTCAACAAGGGCAAGACTCCGGATTTCAATGGACAACATGAGAAACTGAAAGATGATTGGCCAAAATTTGTGAGGCAAAAGCAATCGGAGCATTTCAAGGAAATATCGAAAAAAATAAGGGGCCAGGAGGATACCGCCTTTCGGAGCCTAGGTGGCAGAAGATGGAGGAGGACCTGAGGGTGCGAGGAATCCCTCTAGGTATAGAGGGATGGGACCCAATGGCCAAAAGCTGGTGGTACGGGCATGGGGGATCGCTAGACCCGGAGACAGGGGTGTGTGTTCACCGGCAGAGACAGTTTGCTCCCACCCAAGCCCTTATTGACGCAATGACCCAAGCTCAAGAGGGCTTGATCAAGTTCAACAGAGAGAAAGATGCACTGACAACAGCCCTCGGGAATGATGAACACGGAGGACGTGTACGAGGCAAAGGAAAAGTTCCATGGAAAGTAGGGTTTTCCCAGGACAATGACCCGTACTGTTACAGAAGCCGTAAGAGAAAGACGGACCGGGATGCAGATCTTATGACGAAGTTTGCATCGGAACTCCATGAGTTGAAGCAGACCGTGCATGAACTAGTGAAAGAAAAATCGGCTGTAGGGCCGCATGAAGATCATGAAGCGGATCGCGGAAGCCAGCAGCGGAGAAGCAGCGTGGCTTCCACGGATGCCCCGCCTGCTGCTAGTGCACCGATGATCGAGATTCATGCACCGGAGCCTCACTACCCCGTGGATGATGTAAAGGAGATGAAAGAATGTGATCTGCATTATCCCGTGGGGAACGTTTCCACGAAGGTAGCTAGCGGCAGTGATTTACCCTGTACACCTGGAGCACTCCACCACAACAACCCCATTGCATATGGCTATGCTCGTGTCACGGTGGAAGACATAGTCCAAGGGTTTGAGGACCTGGAGATTGACAAACCTACACCCGAAGGGGAGAGAAGACTTGGAGATGCCAAGCGCTAGTTCATTCTATGGAAAAAGAAGTACATAGTGTTTCCAGGTGAGGCGCCAAGGCTAGCAAGTGCACCCCCCTCCGATGGTGGTGGTGGTGGTGGCGGTGGTGGCGGTGGTGGTGGTCGTGGTGGTTCACCTACACCTCCTTCACGCCATTCGACGCCGTCCCCCGATCCACAACCTCCGGCGGGTACGACGCCCCCCAATCCACCGCCGGCGAAGAAGCAGAAGCTGGCGGACAGCAAGGAAACCCGCTCCTGGACTATTAACACGGACCCTTATGTACCTAAGACCACAAGGGTACCGGAGCCATCACTGAAGCCTCTCCTCCCAAGGCCTGGGGAACTTAGTGAAGCTGAAACCAAATTGGCCGCGTCTGCTGATTATGAGAAATGGAAGGCGGATATGAAGGCGAAAAAAGAGCCTGAGCCCAAGCAAGTATTCACTGAGAAGCAAAAGAAGTGGGCTAAGGATTTTTTGACGACACCGTCCCAAGCCGAGCTGAATATGCCTGACGACTATGGACATGAACTTCGTAGGCAAGCAAAAATATTGAAGGAGGAGAAAGAAGAAAGTAAAAAAAGCGGGAAACAAGTTGACCAGCTCGGGATGCAGAAGAAACAATCGATCCCCCCGCTCATAGTGAAAGCCGGTCCGGAAGAGGACCCTGAGATCATAGCAGCTGCGGCAGCACTTGGATTGACTGTAGCGAGTGCCATGAAACAAGCGTCCGAGATGGGTTTGACTCTTCGTGCCTTCTTAGGCCTTGAGGATGCGCCAGTATGTGAGATAGCATTACAATATGTGCGGAATGGGCCTCTCGTCGAGCCTGCGCGGGAAAAGAGTCTACCACCACAAATGCGAAATCTGCTACGTTGGTACAAGCAATTCATAACATGGGCTGACAAAGAATATATTTATGCGGATGTTACAGATGAGCATCACACCAAACGGTACTCTGTAGAAGTTCATATGAGTGAATTGTTCCAGCTGTTCAATCTGCGCGACCTCGACAAATCTATGCTGAGTTGCTACGTTCTGTAAGTGATTTATTTCTACCTCATCTCGTTCTTCATTGCCTGCACTATATATATATATTGTCCTAACTATATTGTTGCGTACGCTATTATGTAGATTGAAGATTTGGGAATGCAAAATAAGAAACATCCATGATGTTGGGTTCATTGACCCACATATCGTTAATGGACATGTGTTACAACATCACCCCGAAGACGTGGAGAAAGACTTGTACAAGTTTCTTAGAAAGCATCAACTCAAAAGTCATATTCTATTTCCTTACCATTTTGGGTGAGTGTTTCTCTCTTGTGCCCATTCTCTTTTGTTTACTCCATGCATGGTATGTCTAATCGATGAGTTATGCATGACTGTGCATGTAACGTGTCCGCAGGTTCCACTGGATTCTGCTAAATATTGAACTTCACACCTCCAGAGTTCTAATCATGGACTCTATGGATTCGGATCCAAAGCGTTGGGCCGACATGAGAAAAATGCTTCAAAAGTAATTATTTTGAATCATTTGAGCTCTATATCGATCGGTCTCTTTCGTTCATTTCCTAATATCAAGTAACTAATAACTCCCTTGTTCATTTAATTTTCTTTGCCCTGTAGGGTTTGGAGATGGTTCTCAGAAGAAATTGTTGGTGAATTCAAACATGAGCTAGATTTCAGAAGGTTAGTTAATGTGGATAAGCAGCCACCGGGGACCAATCTATGTGGATACTATGTTTGTGAGAACATCCGGAGACACACCTCTGAGCGGAAGGCATCGGATAGCGTGCGGAACGCGACGGATAACTTGCGGAGGAGGCTTAGTCCAGAAGCTCGCTTCCGACCAATTCAAGTAGAATTAGCAGGATTTTTCATGAGGGAAGTCATCAATCCTAAAGGAGAACACTATACCGAGGACGAAGAAATTTATATGCATACCCGAGATTGAAACTTGTACGAAGTTGTATATGGTCATCCATCCTAATTGTGTATGGAAACTTGTTTGAAGTTCTATATGGTCACCCGAGATTGAATATATATTATATATTCCTCTTGAATTCTTCTTGTTTGAAATTTCATATGCATGTATATAGTAGCGTAGAATATGTGTACTGAAACTTTATCAAAATTAAAATAAAACACAAAATATAATATAAAAGAAATAAAACACTCCAAACTAAAAAGAAACCAGGTTTAGGGGGGCTAAAACCCTAAACCTGCGGAGGAGCCCTTTAGTCCCGGGTGGCCAAGAGAACCGGGACTAAAGGTCCTCCGCCCCGACGAACCACGGGCGTCCACGTGGACGGGCCTTTAGTCCCGGTCAGCCACAAGAACCGGGACTAAAGCCTTTAGTCGCGGTCCGTAAGAGGCGCGACTAAAGGGGGGGGGTCTTTAGTCGCGCATATTTAGTCTCGGTTGCATAGCCGGGACTAAAGGCTGTTGTGAACCGGGACTAAAGGGCTTTTTTCTACCAGTGTTAATAGGTCGATTCATCGATTAATCCCTACTCCTCACCCCGCCGAGCAGCTACCAGTTACCGATATCCTAAACATTGGTCCATATGCACTTATAAAGAATGGCACATTAAGAGATTGTTCCAAATGAATAGAAACTTCAATGTTTGAAAGATAATCCATGCTTAATACTGTGGCATGGTAACATCAAGTTTTTACCCTATTTTATATAGTTGTTTGGAACATGTTTTTTCTTCCCGGTATTTTCTAGTAGTAGATCCTAGGATATTCACTCGTCTAACACAGAGAACTTGTCTTTAGAGCATCTCCAATAGATGGTCCAAAATTTGGCGGTCCAAAACCGGAGATGTAAAACTTGGACCGCAAAAAGTGTGTTTTGGAGCTCCGAAAAAAGATCAACTCCAACAGATGGTCCAAATTGATGGTCCAGAAGAGCAACTCCAACAGATGGTCCAAAATGAAGATGTAAAATCGCCTTGATCGTCTTCTTCAACCTCGGGACGTCGGCCGCCTTCGTCAAATCCGTCGCCATCAAGCTCTCCCCGACCTCCCCGAGCGCGCCATCCTCCCCGTGATGAGCTCCTCTCCCAATCCCCCTATTTTCCCCTTCGATCGGTGTCGTTTGCAACCACTCCCGTGCTCGTCCGTGGTCGCCATGGCCGGAGCCCGAGCTCCCCTGTACGTGCTCCTTTGCCAGCCAGCAGCGACAGAGGCGGGCAACAGCCGACGCGAACACCACGAGCAGCGGCACAGGCACGCTGCACGGGCCGGCAGGGACGACAGCTCGGCTGGACAGGGTAAGTGCGGAGCGGCGGCGGGGCCGGGAGGCGGTGGCAACGGGGCGGGCCAGCGAGCAGCGGCGGGCGGCGGCCTAAGGACCCGGCGGAGGCCTAAGGACCCGACGGAGGCCTACATGGGCAGCCAGACCGCCGGAGGCGCCGAATCCCACCGCGGCTGCCTCCCGATTCGGCGGAGCCCGGGCGGCTGCGAGACGGCTTTCGGCGAGGGAGGCGACGGGGGCGAGGGCGGCGGAGGGCGGCGCGGCGATTTGGGGCGGTGGCGGCGACGGCGGCGGGGATTTGGGCGGTGGCGGCGGCAGATTCCGGCCGACTGGTGTTCGGCTGGGCGGACGGGCGCGACTGTGAAATGAAATGAAGTGGCGGTTGGGCGTTGGCGGACGATCGCCGAATTTGGACTAGATGCGCCTCGTGATGTGAATTTGCACCGCGAGGTGTTGCATTTTACATCACGAGGAGGCCGCGGTCCAATTTTTTTTACATATGAACCGTCTGTTGGAGCAGCATTTTTTGCCCCAGACGGTCCAAAAGTTAGGTATTTTTACATTTGGACCATCTATTGGAGATGCTCTTAGTATCATCGAGGGACATATTTAAATTTCTTATTATAGTAGAGAGACTTCCAAAATTTATAATACCAAGTCCAGTTCTTTGGTAAATTCTGGGGATCTTGTGCTCTCACCACAATCATCAAGAGGCCTTGCTAATCCTATGTAGCCCTTTCATATGAAGCGCACGGGTCCTCCTCCATTCGGTATTAATTAGAACGCGTCGTAAACAAAGAGTTGAACCCTGTTAAGGATATCAACAAGAAAACAACAAGTTGCAAGCCACTATCGTCTACAGCCGCTACAAGCAGTTCCATGCTAGAGCAAGAGTGAAGATGAGCATGAGCGTTGTAACGACATGCCTCACCATAGCCTGCAGAGAAAATTCAATGGCATGAGTGCCTTTTATTCTCCACCTGTTGGCCTTCAAACTCAAGTGATCTTAGTTTCCATGGTGTTCAACAAGACATGGGTGAGGATGAAGGGGAATGGCAATTTGCTTGATAACCTATTATTTGTCTCGTAGGTAGAGGCTAGGAAGGTCCATTGAAGCGTGAGCATCAAGTCTTACTTGCGTGTAAGGTGTGCAACTCACGTCACCAATAGCTAGGCAATCAAATTCAGTCTTCAACACTCGGTAGTATTTACATGGGTTGCACACCCCTTCCGGCGTGGTTGAAGGGCCGGATATCATAAGGAAATGCAGAGAACAAATATGAAAGTAGCAAACCAATAGGTGCATACCTTGACAGTCACAACATACCTGGAGGCAACACTAGATGAAGCCAACAGTGGAATCGTCCACCTCGTCTGTGCCATACAACTGACCGCCATATGAGCCTCCCTCAACTGATAGCCTGCCGATGGTGAAGTATTTGTACGACCATACCTATACGACAAGAGGGCACTCACAAATCACGAGGATTTACCTATCATGGTGCATGCCTTGCTCAGTTCATGGTACGTTGAGCAAAGCACCGCAGAGCCAAAACTGAGTTGAGGCATCTTCGGCTCGGCATCGATGATCATCCTGGCTACGTGTATCATGCGCTTGTCCATGGTGTCACCATGGGAGCTGAGGAACATCACCTAGACAAATAAAAATAGGACGAAGACCTCCAACTAACGACTAACAAGTTCATCGCTTGCTTCATTCACATTACGGTTGATGATTCCCACCCGCAACAAAAATAACATAACATACATTCCACACAAAATAAATTCCACATGGATAAAACTGACAAGGAAAAAACCTAACAGGATTTGGAAAATATCGTTATACCTTAAATTGACGAAGCCACTTCAGCATGGGTCCATTGATGTTTTTATTGGGATCCACATAGTTTTGGTATGTTAGCGAGTATCACCCTCCTGAAATGATCATCAAGGTCTGTGTGCTAGTCATGAGGGCTTCCCCTGGTATGGGTAAGCCAGTGAGCATTGAGACGTCTTGCAAAGTGATCGTCATCTTCACGCATGGTAGGTGAAACGTGTTCGTCTCAGGACGCCAGTGTTCGGCAAGAGCAGCAGAGGTAATGAGGCATAATTGAAGTCATCCGGCCGAGCAGCCAAGGGCTAAACATCCATGCTAGTGGAAGAAGGCCAGCTCTTGACAACCTGAGTGATGAAAAGTTTGTTGTAAAAGGGGTGGTTCCCAAATAGTTTTGAAAGCCAAAGAGTGCCTTTAGGCGTACTTGTCCATACATCGATGACCCAACCTCCATGTTTCCTTCCCGGTGCGGATCCTAAATGTGTCTAAATTCTCACGCCTGCAGCATTGGTGTGTTTCATTCTCATGGTCTAGTAGCTCATACTGTCCAATGTTAAGTAGCTCTCCGGGTATTGTCATTACGCAATATCATTCTTTTATTTAAGCAACCATAATTGTTCTTAAGAACAAGAAGAATGCAAACGGCAAAGTTACAAGATTATCAACCATAATATACAAACTATTCTTAATTAAGAAGTTCTGTCAACCATAATTACGTATTAGTTGGTGTAATACAAAACACATATAGATGTACCAAATCATGTATGATTAGTCCTATTTTGGTAACACAATAAGGATGATAGCTTTTTATTGTAGAAAGCATCAGCAGCACATGTGGAAGCATTTTCTCTATAGACAATTTACCCTCTTGCTCAGGAATAATTGCAAGTAAATGTAATTTTGATTCCATACTAATCTTCTCATTCTCAATACTTCATTCTATTGTGGCAAGTATCGGAATTCAGCAAACTGCAAATTCGGAACCAAATAAGATATTCTATACTACAACAAACTCATGTTCCCCTTTCTGCAGCCTGGATTGAATTGAATAAAGAAACAATTTAGAGTCAGTATTGGGGTTGCTCGACCAACGGGCGATAACCGGTACAAACTCATCATCAAAGGGACCCACAAAATAGTAGTATCACTAAAAATATACACTTCGGTGATGATACGTGTTTGTCACAGTAGGTCACGTTTTCTGTCATGCATGTACATCCATGACGATTTTATGACAGAATCAAGATAGTCATACATGTGCTGTCGTAGAAGTGTTCCATGACATTACCAAAATTACCATCACGGAAGTGTCCACTTCCATGACGATAAATAGCGCGTCATGGAAGTGCTTTCGTCAAGGGTGACCGACACGTGGCATCCACCGTAACGGGTCGATGTTAAGCTATCGGGTCCGGTTTTGGATCCGATAACCCGTTAACAGCCCGGACCAATGGGGATTTTCCACGTGTAAAATTCTCATTGGCCAGAGGAAACACGTGTCAGCTAATCATTGAAACATCCACTCATTGGACAGGAGGCGCGTATGATACATCGACACGTGGCACAACCCAACAGTGGCCCATTTTAGGTAAAAAGGCTGGCCCAGCTAAAGGCCCACCATGCTTTTTAGACACAAGCACTACTAGAAAAAGGACTATAGATGGGATTGACACTAATGGCGCACCAGACAAGCGGTGCGCCATTAGTATATACTAATGGCGCACCACCTTCTGATACGCCATTAGAGTTGAAACTACTAATGGCGCACCAGGCCCAGGGTGCGCCATTAGTATCAATTTTTTTTTAACTAGTGCGCCTGTCCAAACATACTAATGGCGCATCCAGACACAGTTCCACTAATGTTGGAAAGTGCGCCACTAATGTTGTTTTTTCTATTATATTTTTTATTCCCTTTTTTGCAAAACTACTAATGGCGCACTTTTCCACCGTGCGCCATTACTAGTTTAAACTAGTAATGGCGCACTGTGGAACAGTGCGCCATTAGTATGTTTTTTTTGCAAAACTACTAATGGCGCACCACCAGAAGGTTCGCCATTAGTAACCTGGATTACTAATGGCGCATTTAGAGTTGGTGCGCCATTAGTAAGTGGGCAGCAACAAGATATTTTGGACAGCCTCTCCTACCCACACTCACTTTCTCCCCACTTCATTCTCTCCACCTCCTCCTTGTCTCGGGTGCCTCCTCTTTTTCACGTCATTTCCACCATAGATTCATTCAATTTAAGTGGTTAAATTACCGATAGGTAAGTAAGGGGGGAAGCTATATTTATGTTGTTCTCCCTACAACAATGTGCACATGCACTTTTTATGGCCTAGCTAGATCTATGTATGTTCGTGGTGTTGCATATGTTTGTGGTGTTGCATATGTGTTTGTGTTTGGAGGTGTACCGGTATTTGAAATGCGATAGTTGCCAATATTTTGCCGGAATGTTGATTCATTTCCGTTTCGGCGAGAATTTTGGCATTAAGCATTCTTTTTGGTCCTATTTTTAGGGAAAGTCATGCCAAATTTTTTCTTGGTTCTAAAATATCGTGTTGCTCTACCCCGCAGGCGACCATGGTCCGCATGATGACCGAAGGCATCGTGAATAGGTTTTTGAGGTCCGCGAAGGCCGAGATGCTTCAAAAGAACGAGACGGAGATAAGATGTCCGTGTCGAAGATGCAAGCTGAAGAGCCTTATTGCGGACCCGGAATCCGGGCAGGTGCGGGACCACCTGCTCTTGCGTGGTTTCATGGATGGCTATCGGTGGCAAGGTGATGAAGATGACTACGAAGTCGTCCATGGGGGCCGGGCAAGAAATGAGGAAGGGCAGCAAGACAACCACCGCGGCTCGGGCGGGCGAGAAGACGAAGAATCCCCAGGAGATGATCACGACGGTGATGCTGTACACAGTCATCATGTAGAAGATGCAGGACATGATGATGAGGAAGATGCCGGAGGAGACGACGGGCATGATCATGAAGATGATGATGCCGACGGAGCAGACGACGCTGGACCATCGATGGGCTGGGTGCAGGACCCTCATATTCAAGAGCTGCTTCTCAAGCAGACAGATAACGCAAGAGCTGCTGCCCGAGAGAAAGCCAAGATGGATCAACTTGAGTTAGACGCGGTTACTCCATTGTATGAAGGATGCAGGACCGAGGATACCCGCCTGAAAGTAACGCTCATGGCTCTGGAGATGAGGGTAAAACACAAAATGACCGACGCATGCTTCGACGAGAACATGTCATTCTGGCACGAACGTCTTCCCAAGGGGAACAAGTGCCCGACCAGTTTGGAGGAGGCGAAGAAAATCGTGTGTCCTCTGGATTTACCGCACGTGAAATACCATGTGTGCATGAACAATTGCATCATTTATCGGGACGAGCATGCGGAGTCTACCATATGTCCGGTGTGCGGCGTCACTCGATACAAGAAGAGGAAGAAAGCTCCTCGAAAAGTGGTGTGGAACTTTCCGATCACTCCTCGTCTGCAGCGGTATTTCGCAGACCCTAAGGTAGCAAAGCTCCTGCGTTGGCACGCGGATAGGGAGGAGAAGAAGCGAGAAGATGACGCAAATGATCCGGAGATAGATAAAAAAGACAAGATGCTGAGTCACCCTAAGGATGCGAGGCAGTGGCAAGCGTTGAACTTCGAAGACCTAGAATTTGGGAACGATCCAAGGAACATCGTGCTGGGTGCGAGCACCGATGGAGTCAATCCGTTTGGCAGCCAGAGAAGCACACATAGCACCTGGCCTGTGTTTGTGTGGATGTACAACCTTCCCCCTGGTTGTGCATGAAGAGGAAGTACATTCACATGAGTATGCTAATTGAAGGACCGAAACAACCAGGGAACGACATCAATCTGTATCTGGGGCTGCTGAAAGAGGAGCTTGACACGCTGTGGAAAATGCGAGCCAATACGTGGGACGCCGCAGAGAAAGAATATTTCCCTATGAGAGCCGCGCTGCTCACGACGGTGCACGACTATCTCGGTTACGGATATGTCGCGGGGCAGGTGGTCCACAGATTTTCTGGATGCGTCAGGTGCATGGATGACACAACGTATCGCCAGCTAGATAGAGATCCCGGGTCTTCGAAAACCGTGTTCATGGGACATCGAAGGTGGCTTCGCGGCGATGACCCGTGGAGAAAACGCAAGGATCTATTCGATGGTGAAACCGAACCCCGAGGACGCCCGCGTACGAGGAGCGGCGAGGAAATAGACGAGCTGTTGAAAAATTGGAAAGACTGCCCACTGCCGGGAAAGAAGCAAAAGGCGCAAGAGCCGGGAAAGAAGCGAAAGGCGCCAGAGCCGCTGCTAAAGGTATGGAAAACGAGGTCTGTTTTCTGGGACTTGCCGTACTGGAAGATCCACCATGTGCCTCACAGCCTTGATGTCATGCATATCACGAAGAACGTGTGCGAGAGTCTGCTTGGTACCCTGCTCAACATGCCAGAGAGGACCAAAGATGGGCCGAAAGCAAGGGCAGACTTGAAATCAATGGGCATCAGGCAGGAGCTTCACGCTATATATGATGATGATGATGATGATGATGATGAGGCGAAGCAGGACACGGAAAGTCGTTGCAAAGGCAAAAAGGCCAAGAAGACCGGAAATGACTACCCTCCCGCGTGCTTCACTCTAAGTAAGGAGGAGATCGAGCATTTTTTCACCTGCCTCGTAGGAGTAAAACTTCCTTACGGTTACGCGGGGAAGATAAGCAGATACCTAGACCTAGCGAAGCTGAAGTTCGGCGGGATGAAGTCTCACGACTGTCACGTGCTGATGACGCAGATACTTCCAGTTGCTATCCGTGGGATCATGGATGCGCACATCCGTGAAACGCTATTTGGCCTATGCAACTTTTTCGACGTCATCTCTCGGAAGTCTATTGGCGTGAGGCAACTCAGAAGGCTACAGGAAGAGATCGTGGTGATACTATGTGAGCTTGAGATGTACTTCCCGCCCGCATTCTTCGACGTTATGGTGCATCTGCTGGTCCATATCGTGGACGATATCATCCAACTCGGGCCGACGTTCCTGCACAGCATGATGCCGTTCGAAAGGATGAATGGTGTCATCAAAGGATACGTTCGCAACATGTCACGTCCAGAGGGAAGCATAGCCATGGGCTTTCTGACCGAAGAGTGCATCTCCTACTGCACGAATTATCTAGGCATCGAGAACCCCGTTGGTCTGCCCGTCAATAGGCACCTCGGCAGGCTCGCTGGATGGGGTCACCGTCAGGGTCGCCGCGAAATGCATGTCGACTTCGAGGGTCGACTCGCCGACTTTGAAAGAGCAAACCTAGTCGCGCTACAACACATAGACGTGGTCGATCCTTGGGTGGTAGAGCACAAAACCTTGATTAAGAAGACGTACAATGACCGAGGCCAACAGAGGACGGACGGAGATATACTCAAAGAGCACAACTCATGTTTCACGCGTTGGTTCAAGCAGAAGCTTCTGTTGTACCCTTTACATGAGGATTCTTCTGCAGAAGAACAACTCATATTCGCCTTGTCACAGGGCGCCGAGCACAACCTGATGACCTATGAGGCGTACGATATCAACGGCTACACATTCTACACCGAGGCCAAGGACATGAAGAGCGATGGTTATCAGAACTCCGGGGTAACGATGGAATCCTACACCGGTAACGACAAGGACAGATACTACGGAAGGATCGAGGAGATCTGGGAGCTGAGCTACGCTGGAGAGAAGGTCCCGATGTTCCGTGTCAGATGGGCCAAGAGCGTCCTAAAAGAAGACCGGTATTTCACCACCATGGTTATACCCGAAGCCAAATCCAAGACCGCAGGCGCAAACGTCACCGCGAAAAATGAGCCATGGGTACTGGCTTCCCAAGTGGACCAATGCTTCTTCATTACCAACCCGTCAAAGCCCAGTCGTGTTGTCGTGAGGAGAGGCAAAAGGAAGATCATCAGAATGGATGGAGTAGCCAATGAGCAAGACTTCGACAAGTACGGCGACCCGAGAATAGAACATGACGACGATGATGAAGTAGCAGCATACACCACAAGAAGAAGCAGGACCACCCTACCTAAAGGACGTCCGTTCCACAAAAGAACTCCATTTGCGAAAAAGAAGGGCAAGAAGATTGTGAACAGATAGCTAGCTAAGATCGATTGTATTTAAATCGTAGCCTTCATTTCTCGATTGTATTTCATGGGCACGTTTTCTGTCATGCATGTACATCCATGACGATTTTATGACAGAATCAAGATAGTCATACATGTGCTGTCGTAGAAGTGTTCCATGACATTACCAAAATTACCATCACGGAAGTGTCCACTTCCATGACGATAAATCGTGCGTCATGGAAGTGCTTTCGTCAAGGGTGACCGACACGTGGCATCCACCGTAACGGGTCGATGTTAAGCTATCGGGTCCAGTTTTGGATCCGATAACCCTTTAACCCCGGACCAATGGGGATTTTCCACGTGTAAAATTCTCATTGGCTGGAGGAAACACGTGTCAGCTAATCATTGGAACATCCACTCATTGGACAGGAGGCGCCTATGATACGTCGACACGTGGCACAACCCAACAGTGGCCCATTTTAGGTAAAAACGCTGGCCCAGCTAAAGGCCCACCATGTTTTTTTAGACACTCGTGGGCTGGCCCGTTAACAGCCTGCCATGTTTTGGGTCAAATTGAGGCCCATACCAGATCAGGCCCGTTCACAGCCTGCCGTGTTTTGGGCCAAATTACAGCCCATATCGTATCAGGCCCGTTAAAAGGCCACTGTTCTTTTGGGCCCATTCTAAGACAAGTTTGTATTTCAACCTGTTAAATGCTCGTTTACCAGTTCGGCCCATGGTGCATCTGGGACGTTGTCGGCCTGGTTTAACTTTGGGCCATTTAACGGCCCATGCAAGAACTGGGCTATTTCTTGTTCGAAGTAACTTTAGGCCTCTTAAAGGCCCGTAGTCTTCGTGGATAAATTTCAGCCCAACTGGCCTATCGGCCTGTTAATGGCCCATGTAACAGTTTGGCGTAATTACAGCCCGCGTTGAATCTGGCCTGCTTTCAGCCCATCTCATAATGGCCCGTGACACTTTTGGTCCTATGGCCCACGTGGATACCGGCCTACTTAAAGCCCATAAGTTTATTGGGCCAAACAGGCCCGAGATATATTTTGGCCTGTTAACTGCTTGTCCTATTTGGGCCAAACATGGGTCTTAGGCAGTTTCGACCTGTATTGGCCCATGATTTTTTTGGCTCAATGCTAGCCCAATCTAGGTTTTAGCGTGTTAAAAGCCCATGGTATTCTCTGGCCCAGCTGACCAGAACTTTACTCGGCCTATTAAAGGCGGGAAACTACTATAGGTTTAGACCTGCTAATGGCCCAAGATGATTATAGGCCCACGTTTTGGCCCATATGAGTAACGGGCCAGCCCGAAGACCGACAACACTGAGATCCACTGAACCTTCCGGCCTAAATTACAGCATACCGACCAAAGAATAAACCTAGACTATACAATAAAGAAATTACGGCATATTACATCCACTGGGAATCAAAGTTCGCTACCGGTGATAATAAAGCGCAATGTGACTACAGATTACATACAATGGGCATCACAGGTCGCCACCAGTGCATATAAACGCGCCGACAAAAGAATATACAAAACTAAGAGCACTTCAGAAGGCACTAGGATTCATGGGGGCCGGCCGGCCTGTAATCGTCACGTCTTGTCACGACGTTCATAGCGGAGGATTCCAGAATCCAGTGCACGCTTGACAACACCGCACCCCAGGCGTGGACACTCGAGTGCGATAATTAATTCTGTGCTCTACAGTGCACATGGTGGAAGAAACCAATTGTGTGCAATAATGTCGAAGATCGCAGTCAAGTTAGCTATACAGATCGTGTGCTGTGAGATCGACAAGGTAAACTGATTCGAGAATGGTTAATAAAATCTAAGACCATTGCATATTAAGGTCAAAGTAGTGCTAGCAATATACGAGTCTCATACGATGCCATTTCAACGATTGTACCACAAAAGCTCGAAATGTTACAAGGTTCAAATTCCAGTGTTATATGGCTCAAATTCGACGATTACAAGGTTCAAACTGATATTAGAAATGAAATTCAGCTCATCAGCTGCAAACGCTTGCGCTGATGCGCTGAACATGGATATCAGAGAGGTTCAAACTAATATCACCGCTTCTAAGTCTGGCTTCGAAACCTCACAATTTTTGCAAAGGGGTCAGCCACTGAGAAGTCATGTATGGGGTTGACCCGATGACTTCCAATTACTCTGTCATCTGAAGTTCCAAAATGAAATTCAACATTTTTGGAGCCTACTCCATTCTGCCGCAGGCGTGGGCGCTCATCAACAGACCATTCATTTTTGCAAAATAAATGTAGGGCAAACCTCATTTCCTTCAGCACCCTTGATCTGAGAACAAAGAACCTGGCGAATATAGTCTCCGGTAAGGTCCCTCGGTAGGAGTTCAAAGTAATTTTCTGAGAGATGCAAATCTAGGCATTCGACGTGATTGTTATATTGTATCACATTATCCACCACTAGGCCTAATCTTATCTGCAAAAGAAGAAAACGTGCTAGTGCCTACATGCAGTTTTGAACATTACTACATGACTAGCTATTTGGTTTTTAGGATTTGTAAAATGCACTAACATGCCATCTTCGATCTGACATGATTAACATGGGCATTTGACTACATTCTAGAAAAATGTAGCCTTCTTCACAAGAGGTTGGAGTGGATGAAAAGTTCCCCAAGAAAACTAGTACAGATGAATCCAAAGGAGAAATGCTTATTGATTATGACCATATGGATCAAGCAACCAATATGGGGGGGCATGTATGTACGGAAATCCTCCAAAAGAACCTTCAGAAATCGTAGTACATTGTCATTGTAAACTTGGAAAAAGGTGTCGCAAATTGAACTCCCTTATGGTTAACATTTAACAGGAAAGGAACATCACCTCGATATATAGCTTCTCCAGGCACGGAAAGCATCTCAGGAAACTGACAACTTGCTCCAGGTCGGGCCCGATAGATTCTAGTGCCAAGACCTTTACTGTGCACAAGTTCAGGGTCAAGCTTGTCGGAATCATTTTCTGAATGACAGACGAACAAACATCTTCAAAATTAGAAATAATGTTAATTTGTAGAAGGAGAGGTAGAAGGCAGCTATTGTACCTGAACGGGTGTGGATCCAATAACAAGTTCGGAGTATTTGTCAAACGAGTAGCCCACCACTGTCAATTTGGGCGCATAAATGACATTGATTCTTGTTGGACCTTCTTGATCAACTACAAGTAATCTCTCAAGTGCAGGTGTGTCCTGGATGACCATACCATGGTCCACTTTTTGTGATGTCTTCCTGCCGCACCAGCAACACATAAATAGTCCGGAGAGTCATGGAGGTGATGTGGAAGGTACTCAACCCATTGATCGCCTGAATACGAAGGTACTCGAGTGCAATACAGCCACAGAGCAGGCGCTCCATGTCACCCTTTGAGAGGCAGACGGCGACGAGCTCGAGGTGCTTCAGTCGTGGTAGAATGAGAGCGGGCGCGTCATTAAGGGGCGGGAAATGGCAGTTCCTGAACTTGGCGATGCGCAGCGTGGGCGCGAGGCGGAGTGCAAACGTTGGCAGCAACCGCATATGCCCATCATCAAAAGTGAGCTCCTCGAGCTGATTTAGGGCGGGGGATCGGAACCAGTCATCAAGCTTGGCTCGGTCCTTGCCGTTGGAACAGAACTTGCCCATTCTAAGGCCTTTGGTTGGGCCAAGCTGACTGCCGAGGATCTTGGAGAATGCATCCAAGCTTTTGTGATAGCCATGGCAGAGCTCGTGGGTGTCGATGAGGTCGAGAGGGCTGGAGTTCCATAGGGGGCGCCACCGTCGGGAAAGGAGGGTTGTCCGCGCCCCATATTTGATTGGGAGGAGGGAGATGATGACTCCCAACATATCATCGGGGATCTGCTGATTAAGTCTAGGCCTGCTGGAGTCGCTTGCTTGTTGGCAGCCCTGTTCTCCACCTCCGGAGTCTCCTGGTCAGCGGCGCTTTCTGATAGAAATGGGAGTACAGGGAAATATTTAGTTAAAACAGGGCAATAGAAAAGTGTATAGGTAACTAGAAGTTATTAGGTAGGAATATATTATGATAAGGGAATAACAATTGGTTGCTTAAATACTACACAATTCATTTTACATTGCTGGGTAAGTCAACATATGCAGATAGTTGAAAACAAAACTTACTTCGAACAAAGTATGGATGGATGATTTTGATGGGGAAGTTAGCATATATCTCATGACCAGGCCCTTCTATGTGCAGTGCAATTTTAGTGCCAGCTTTCAGTACATAAAATTTTGGAATGAACATAAAACTTTGCAATTTCATTCCAAAAGCCAGTGCCAAAATAGGAGCCACCATGTTCATCAAGTCTTACAGTAGCAATGATTGTAAATCCATGGTTTGTGCGCAGTATGACATTCGTGGAGCCTTGATGTATGTAAAGGGAAAAATTGTGCACTACATAATCTGTTGCATAGCGAGGGATGTCCTGCAGAAAATGGTAGGGTTGTTAAAGAAAATATGGTAACATCCAAATATGGGCCCAAATTGAAAGAACTGTACAGCAGTTGAAATCGAAGGACAAAAGTCTATAATTAAAAAGATAGGGTAACACGTGATGTCAGGGAAATATGAGAGTAATCGAAAGAACAACACATCATTAATTTGCCTAATATAGCAAGAAGAGGGGAAAAAATCCCCTTTGACGTATATGGTGCATGTCGCACCTTTTATCCAAATGTAACAATATTTAGAATATGTTCAGGAAAGTTGGCCATGCCAACCGATTTAGGGTGAGATTGAACATACCGCGCGCGTCCTAAAGTTATCTAGTACGATGAGATGGAACCTCTGGCGGCGGTCGCCAAGTCCTGAAGTATCCGCGCATTATACATTCTATGTATGAAATAAAACCCTCAAATCAGCTCGAATAAAAATGAATTCACGGCGATTTCCGCCGGGTGATTAAAGGAGGTAGATAAACTAGGATAAGAGATGAGATAATATTGTTGGAAATATGCCCTAGAGGCAATAATAAATTGGTTATTATTATATTTCCTTGTTCATGATAATCGTTTATTATCCATGCTAGAATCGTATTGATAGGAAACTCAGATACATGTGTGGATACATAGACAACACCATGTCCCTGGTAAGCCTCTAGTTGACTAGCTCGTTGATCAACAGATGGTTACGGTTTCCTGACCATGGACATTGGATGTCGTTGATAACGGGATCACATCATTAGGAGAATGATGTGATGGACAAGACCCAATCCTAAGCCTAGCACAAGATCGTGTAGTTCGTTTGCTCAGAGCTTTTCTAATGTCAAGTATCAGTTCCTTAGACCATGAGATTGTGCAACTCCCGGATACCGTAGGAATGCTTTGGGTGTACCAAACGTCACAACGTAACTGGGTGACTATAAAGGTGCACTACAGGTATTTCTGAAAGTGTCTGTTGGGTTGGCACGAATCGAGACTGGGATTTGTCACTCCGTGTAAACGGAGAGGTATCTCTGGGCCCACTCGGTAGGACATCATCATTATGTGCACAATGTGACCAAGGAGTTGATCACGGGATGATGTGAGTTACGGAACGAGTAAAGAGACTTGCCGGTAACGAGATTGAACAAGGTATAGGGATACCGACGATCGAATCTCGGGCAAGTAACATACCGATGGACAAAGGGAATTGCATACGGGATTGATTGAATCCCCGACATCGTGGTTCATCCGATGAGATCATCGTGGAACATGTGGGAGCCAACATGGGTGTCCAGATCCCGCTATTGGTTATTGACCGGAGAACGTCTCGGTCATGTCTGCATGGTTCCCGAACCCGTAGGGTCTACACACTTAAGGTTCGATGACGCTAGGGTTATAGGGAAAGTATGTATGTGGTTACTGAATGTTGTTCGGAGTCCCGGATGAGATCCCGGATGTCACGAGGAGTTCCGGAATGGCCCGGAGGTAAAGATTTATATATGGGAAGTCCTGTTTTGGTCACCGGAAAAGTTTCGGGTGTTATCGGTAATGTACCGGGACCACCGGGAGGGTGCCGGGGGTCCACCAAGTGGGGCCACCAGCCCCAGAAGGCTGCGTGGGCCAAGTGTGGGAGGGGACCAGCCCCAGGTGGGCTGGTGCGCCCCCCACCAAGGCCCAAGCGCATGGGAGAGTGGGAGGGGGCAAACCCTAGGTCCAGATGGGCCTTGAGGCCCACCCTAGAGACGCCCCCCTCTCCTCCCCTTGGCCGCCCCCCTTGGATGGGATCTAGGGCTGGCCGCCTCCTCTTGGGGTGGGAACCCTAGAGGGGGGCGCAGCCCCCTCCCCCCTATATATAGTTGAGGTTTGGGCTGCCCAAGACGCACGAGAACGTCTCTCTTTCAGCGCAGCCCTACCCCTCTCCCTCTTCCTCCTCTCCCGCGGTGCTTGGCGAAGCCCTGCGGGATTGCCACACTCCTCCATCACCACCACGCCGTCGTGCTGCTGCTGGATAGAGTCTTCCCAACCTCTCCCTCTCTCCTTGCTGGATCAAGGCGTGGGAGACGTCACCGGGCTGCACGTGTGTTGAACGCGGAGGGACCGTTCTTCGGTGCTTAGATCGGAATCAACCGCGATCTGAATCGCTACGAGTACGACTCCTTCATCCGCGTTCTTGCAACGCTTCCGCATCGCGATCTACAAGGGTATGTAGATGCACTCTCCTTCCCTTCGTTGCTAGATTACTCCATAGATTGATCTTGGTGATGCGTAGAAAATTTTGAATTTTTGCTACGTTCCCCAACAGTGGCATCATGAGCTAGGTCTATGCGTAGTTTCTATGCACGAGTAGAACACAAAGTAGTTGTGGGCGTCGATGTTGTCAATTTACTTGCCGTTACTAGTATTATCTTGTTTCGGCGGCATTGTGGGATGAAGCGGCCCGAACCGACCTTACACGTACGCTTACGTGAGACAGGTTCCACCGACTGACATGCACTAGTTGCATAAGGTGGCTAGCGGGTGTCTGTCTCTCCCACTTTAGTCGGAACGGATTCGATGAAAAGGGTCCTTATGAAGGGTAAATAGAAATTGGCATATCACATTGTGGTTTTACGTAGGTAAGAAACGTTCTTGCTAGAAACCTATACAAGCCATGTAAAAACTTGCAACAACAATTAGAGGACGTCTAACTTGTTTTTGCAGCATGTGCTATGTGATGAGATATGGCCAAAAGGATGTGATGAATGATATATGTGATGTATGAGATTGATCATGTTCTTGTAATAGGAATCACGACTTGCATGTCGATGAGTATGACAACCGGCAGGAGCCATAGGAGTTGTCTTTATTTTTTGTATGACCTGCGTGTCATTGAATAACGCCATGTAAATTACTTTACTTTATTGCTAAGCGCGTTAGCCATAGAAGTAGAAGTAATCGTTGGCATGACAACTTCATGAAGACACAATGATGGAGATCATGGTGTCATGCCGGTGACAAAGATGATCATGGTGCCCCGAAGATGGAGATCAAAGGAGCAAAATGATATTGGCCATATCATGTCACTATTTGATTGCATGTGATGTTTATCATGTTTACATCTTATTTGCTTAGAATGACGGTAGCATAAATAAGATGATCCCTCACTAAAATTTCAAGAGACGTGTTCCCCCTAACTGTGCACCGTTGCGAAGGTTCGTTGTTTCGAAGCACCACGTGATGATCGGGTGTGATAGATTCTAACGTTCGAATACAACGGGTGTTGACGAGCCTAGCATGTACAGACATGGCCTCGGAACACATGCAAAACACTTAGGTTGACTTGACGAGCCTAGCATGTACAGACATGGCCTCGGAACACAAGAGACCGAAAGCTCGAGCATGAGTCGTATAGAAGATACGATCAACATGGAGATGTTCACCGATGATGACTAGTCCGTCTCACGTGATGATCGGACATGGCCTAGTTTGACTCGGATCATGTATCACTTAGATGACTAGAGGGATGTCTATCTGAGTGGGAGTTCATTAATCAGATGAACTTAATTATTATGAACATAGTCAAAAGATCTTTGCAAATTATGTCATACGCTTTAGTTCTACTGTTTAAGATACGTTCCTAGAGAAAATTTAGTTGAAAGTTGATGGTAGCAATTATGCGGATTGGGTCCGTAAACTGAGGATTGTCCTCATTGCTGCACAGAAGGCTTATGTCCTTAATGCACCGCTCGGTGTGCTGAACCTCAGCGTCGTCTGTAAATGTTGCGGAACATCTGACATACACGTTTTGATAACTACGTGATAGCTCAGTGCGTAATGCTAACGGTTTAGAATTGTGGCACCAAAGACGGTTTTGAAATGTCATAGAACATATGAGATGTTCCGAAGACTGAAATTGGGATTTCAGACTAGTGCCCACGTCAAGAGGTATGAGACCTCTGACAAGTTTCTTAAGCCTGCAGACTAGGGGAGAAAAGCTCAATCGTTGAGCATGTGCTCAGATTGTCTGAGTACCACAATCACTTGAATCGAGTGGGAGTTAATCTCCCAGATGAGATAGTGATGGTTCTCCATAGTCACTGCCACCAAGCTAGTAGAGCTTCATGATGGACTATAACATATCAGGGATAGTTATGATGATCCTTGAGCTATTCACGATGTTTGACACCGCGAAAGTAGAAATCAAGAAGGAGCATCAATTGTTGATGGTTAGTAAAACCACTAGTTTAAGAAGGGCAAGGGCAAAAGGGATACTTCATGCAACAGCAAGTCATTTGCTGCTCTAGTGAAGAATCCCAAGGTTGAACCCAAACCCGAGACTAAGTGCTTCTGTAATGAGGGGAACGGTCATTGAAGCAGAACTACCCTAGATACTTGGTAGATGAGAAGGCAGGCAAGGTCGACAGAAGTATATTGGATATACATTATATGAATGTGTACTTTACTAGTATTCCGAGCAGCACCAGGGTATTAGATACCGGTTCGGTTGCTAAGTGTTAGTAACTCGAAATAAAAGCTGCGGAATAAACAGAGACTAGCTAAAGGTGAGATGACGATATGTGTTGGAAGTGTTTCCAAGGTTGATGTGATCAAGCATCGCATGCTCCCTCTACCATCGAGATTTGGTGTTTGCGTTGAGCATGATTGGATTATGTTTATCGCAATACGGTTATTCATTTAAGGAGAATAATGGTTACTCTGTTTATTTGAATAATACCTTCAATGGTCTTGCACCTAAAATGAATCTCGATCGCAGTGATACACATGTTCGTGCCAAAAGATATAAAATAGCAAAGATAGTACCACATACTTGTGGCACTGCCATTTGAGTCATATTGGTATAGAACGCATGAAGAAGCTCCATGTAGATGGATCTTTGGACTCACTCATTTTGAAAAGATTGAGACATGCGAACCATGTCTATTGGTATATATGCATGAAGAAACTCCATGCAGATGGATCGTTTGGACTCACTTGATTTTGAATCACTTGAGACATGCAAATCATACCACATGGGCAAGATGACTGAAAGGCCTCGTTTTCAGTAAGATGGAACAGGAGAGCAACTTGTTGGAAGTAATACATTTTGATGTATGCAGTCCAATGAGTGCTGAGGCATGCAGTGGATATCGTTATGTTCTTACTTCACAGATGGTTTGAGTAGATGCTGGGTGTATTTACTTGATGAAACACAAGTCTAAATTATTGAAAGGTTCAAGTAATTTCAGAGTGAAGTTGAAGATCGTCGTAACAAGAGGATAAAATGTCTGTGATATGATCATAGAGATAAGTATCTGAGTTACGAGTTTGGCACCCAATTGAGACCTTGTGGAAAGTGTTTCACAATTAATACCGCCTGGAACACCATAGTGTGATGGTGTGTCCGGACATCATAGCTGCACCCTATTGGATATGGTGCATACCATGATGTCTCTTATCGAATTACCACTATCGTTTATGGGTTAGGCATTAGAGACAACCGCATTCACTTTAAATTGGGCACCACGCAATTCTGTTGAGACGACACCGTTTAGAGAAACCTAAGTTGTCGTTTCTTAAAAGTTTGGGGCTACGACGCTTATGTGAAAAATGTTTTAGGCTGATAAGCTCGAACCCAAAGCGGATAAATGCATCTTCATAGAAAACCCAAAACAGTTGGGTATACCTCCTATTTCAGATCTGGAAGCAAAAGTAATTGCTTCTAGAAACGAGTCCTTTCTTGAGGAAAAGTTTCTCTCGAAAGAATTGAGTGGGAGGATGGTGGAGACTTGATAAGGTTATTGAACCGTCACTTCAACTAGTGTGTAGCAGGGCACAGGAAGTTGTTCCTGTGGCACCTACACCAATTGAAGTGGAAGCTTATGATAGTGATCATGAAACCTCAGATCAAGTCACTACCAAACCTCGTAGGACGACGAGGATGCGTGCTACTTCAGAGTAGTACGTGATCCTGTCTTGGAAGTTATGTTGCTAGACAACAATGAACCTACGAGCTATGGAGAAGCGATGGTGGGCCCATATTCCGACAAATGGTTAGAAGCCATGAAATCCGAGATAGGATTCATGTATGAATGGATCTTTAAGAAGAAGACGGACATGGACGGTAATGTTACCATCTATGAAGCTCGACTTGTGGCAAAGAGTATTTTCACAAGTTCAAGGAGTTGACTACGATGAGATTTTCTCATCCGTAGCGATGCTTAAGTCCGTCGGAATCGTGTTAGCATTAGCTGCATTTATGAAATCTGGCAGATGGATGTCAAAACAAGTTTCCTTACCAGTTTTCGTAAGGAAAGGTTGTATGTGATACAATCAGAAAGGTTTTGTCCATCCTAAGGATGCTAAAAGGTATGCTAGCCCCAGCGATCCTTCCATGGACTAGAGCAAGCATCTCGGAGTCAGAATATATGCTTTGATGGAGTGATCGAAGATTTTGGGTTTATACAAAGTTTGTTAGAAACTTGTATTTACAATAAAGTGAGTGGGAGCGCTACAACATTTCTGATAAGTATATGTGAATGACATATTGTTGATCCGAAATGATGTAAAATTTCTGGAAAGCATAAAGGGTTGTTTGAAAGGAGTTTTTCAAAGGAAGACCTGGATAAAAGCTGCTTGCATATTGGGCATCAAGATCTATAGAGATAGATCAAGACGCCTGATGATACTTTCAAAGAACGCACACCTTGACATGATTTTGAAAGAGTTCAAAATAGATCAGCAAAGAAGGAGTTCTTGGCTGTGCTACAAGGTGTGAGTATTGAGTAAGACTCAAGACCTAACCACAACAGAAGAGAGAGAAAGGACGAAGGTCGTCCCCTATGCTTTAGACGTAGGCTCTACAGTATGCTATGCTGTGTACCGCACATGAAGTGTGCCTTGCCATGAGTTGGTCAAGGAGTACAATAGTGATCCGGGAATGGATCACATGACAGTGGTCGAACTTATCCTTACTATCTAGTGGACTAAGGAATTTTCTCGATTATGGAGGTGAAAAGGAGTTCGTCGTAAAGGGTTACGTCGATGCGAACTTTGACACTAATCCGGATGACTCTGAGTAGTAAACCGGATTCGTATAGTAGAGCAATGATTTGAAATGGCTCCAAATAGCGCGTGGTAGCATCCACAAGATGACATAGATATTCGTAAAGCACACACGGATCTGAAAGGTTCAGACCCGTTGACTAATAACCTCTCTCACAAGCATAACATGATCAAACCAGAACTCATTGAGTGTTAATCACATAGTGATGTGAACTAGATTGTTGACTCTAGTAAACTCTTTGGATGTTGGTCACATGGTGATGTGACCTATGAGTGTTAATCACATGGTGATGTGGACTAGATTATTGACTCTAGTGCAAGTGGGAGACTGTTGGAAATATGCCCTAGAGGCAATAATAAATTGGTTATTATTATATTTCCTTGTTCATGATAATTGTTTATTATCCATGCTAAAATCGTATTGATAGGAAACTCAGATACATGTGTGGATACATAGACAACACCATGTCCCTAGTAAGCCTCTAGTTGACTAGCTCGATGATCAACAGATGGTTACGGTGTGACACCCAAGTTTTTATTTGGATTGTTTCAAAAGATTTTATTTGACTTGAGGGGAGTGATTTAAATTTTTCTTCAAGAGAACTCCCCCTCTCATATAATTTTTCTTTATGACAAAAGTTTTATTTGGATTCACCCAAGATCTGCCTTTGGTCTTGGAAGTCCTTGCTTTTCATTTGGACTCAAGACAAAATGTTTTTCATTTGGGAAAAGTAACTTTTGAAAACCTTTTTGAATTTTGCACTATGGCTTTTGGAAAGTCCTTTGCCACTTTCAACAATTCCTTCTTGCCATGGCCTTAGTGCAAATCCTCTATCCTAACTCCTCCCTCACCTTTGGATCATGTCCTGCATCAAATCCAGCAAGTTGTTCCTGCTCTTGTGATCACTTTCATTTGAATCTTATTCAAACAAATTTCTGTCTTCTATCCTACTACTTGGGGATTTACAAAGGAACTCCATTTTCAGTTTTGATTTTTGCCCCCAAACCAACTCTCCTCCCTAGTCCTTTGTACCCTCAACCTAGAACTATGAAGATCCACTGGTCTTCAGTTCAAATTTTTCAAACTACACTTGCTGCAAGTTTGGACCAGATTTGCCAAATTTGGTGAAATTCATTCCAAACCTTCTCCAAAAAATTCCAAGTAAAATCAGGCAGCCTCTGGGTGCTTTGAGTGGTCATCTCACCAAGTTACAGCTCCAGAAAAATTTATCTCAAAGCCAAAACCTTCTGTCGAACACCTGCAGTGCACTGTCTTTGTCACATTCAGTAAGTTCAGAGATTCAGTCAAGTGGCTGCTGTCGTTTTCTTCAGAAGCGGACGTCGATCTCGCCAGTGCCACCGCGTCGCCTTGCTCCTCGTCCCCGCTCTCTTGTTCCTGCACCGCACGAACGCCTGGCGCCTTGCGGGCGTCGGCGACGACCAGCAGAAGGTGCGCCGCCCCGTGACCGACGCCGGCGGCGGCTTTGCGGACGCCAGCGGGAGACACGGCGCCGGCGACGCCACCCAGCGCCGCCCAAACCACCGGAGCTCGCCGCGTGGCCTTCCACTCCCCCGAACGCGCTGCCGCTCTCGTCGTGAACCGCAGGGCGCGGAGCGCGCTCTCTGCCGCCGTTGAGCCCGTGCGGTCACCTCACCGTGGACCGACGCCATTACGCCAACACCGACCCCGTTTAGCTGCAAAACGAGTCCAGTAACCTCCACTGATGCTGCCCGGCCGCTCAAACCACCTGCCAATCCACTGCTCCGCCGTAATCGCTCGCCGGAGATTCTCCGTTCACGGCCACCCCGTCGATCTGCCTATAAATAGAGGCCCCGAGCTTCAACTCGAGCACCCACCAGCCCTGCACTCCCCCTAGAGCACGCCTAGCCACTGGAAGAGCCCCGAGGAGGTCTCCTTCCTCGACTCCGGCCGCCGCGACCCGCCACGGGATCCAGCCCGATTCGCCCCCGTGTGTGCTCCTCCGCCTCCATTCTCTTACCAGTAGCTTCACCATGCACCCCTCTTTCTGACCCGCACTTCAATTTGAAGCTTGCAGCCCTCCACCGGAGTTCCCCATCCTCACCCGAGCCGCCGTCCGCCGGAGAAAGTGTCGCCGTCGACATAGTGCTCCCCGTTGGACGAGTCCACCACCCACCGACGCGGAAGAGGACGCTGAAGCTCTTGGTACCCTCCGTTCCCCCTATCTCGCCGTGGTTCGACGCCGGCGTCCACCGCAGTCTTCGGGCGCCGGCGAGCTTTTCAAACCTGACATGTGGACCCCGCATGTCAGCCTCTGTTCTTTTATTCGCGAACCGTTTTCTGTTGGCGCCTTCGGGCAAAATACATTTCCTCCTTTGCGCTTGCGCATTCCCAGCCAAAGCGTTTTCTGTTTTCTCAGTTAAAACCCTGGAACTTTTCTGTTTCATTACAGATAAGTCCCTGGACAGAAACCTTTATAACTTTTTAATAAAAAGGTATTTTTGAGTGATTCGTTTTCTGACAATCTTCAAATTTTGTCTAGTTTTTTATGGGATTTATTTGAAAAATATTTGGAAAATTTTCTGTGTATGTGTTGGTTTTCACGTTAGTACCCGTTTCGTGATTTGCCGTAGGTTCCGGGAGAGGTGACGGAGCCGCGAACTTCGCCGAGCTAGACTCCGACTTCTCCGAACCAGGCAAGCATGTTTTGAACATTTGATATGGCAGATGTTTTGCATGTTCACGTGAGAGTTTGTGCGTGGCATATGAGTGTTGGTAAAAACCTCGTTGCTTGTAAGGCAACGACCCGGTTGTCCCAAAGTTGCGATGACCTCTGTTGAGAGGTGGCCTAAGCATGTGGTGACATGAAGGGCAGCAAGGTGGTACTGTTGTGGCATGCCAGCCTTGCGTCATCCAACTTTCTTCGACGTTAATGTGGTTGGAGCTACGTTATCGATCTTTTTCCGCCTATTCCAAAGTTGCGATGGTCTCTGATGAGAGATGGCTAAATCATGTGGTGACATGAATGGCAGCAAGGTGGTACTGTTGTAGCATGCCAGCCTTGCGACATCCGACTTTCTCCAACGTTAACGTGGTTGGAGCCACGTTACCGTTCTTTCCCCTTTCCGTGCTACCACATGTCTCATTGCCAGGATGCGGTTTAGTAAGTTGGTAACCTCTTTCCGTGTACACACCAAACAGAGAGGCCGGGATGATGGTACCTTGCCCAGGTTTAAAGCTAGTCATCCGGTCAGGGGGCATGGGTGTTTCCGGTTGGGACCGAGAGGGGGGGCACCCCCTTATAGCGCGCGTATAGAAATTTGATCCCATGCTACGCGAGGTTGTAGCCTCCCCGTCTCAAGGTTTTTCTTGAAAGTTGCCGAGGGTGATCCCTGGCTTTGGATGGTTGAATTGGGTGTGTACTGGTTAGACGTGTTTCTTCCAAAACACCGTAGACGGAACTAGCCCCGTGACTACTGAAATCCGTTGGCTGCTGTTAAGTACAAACTCTGCAGAGTCAAATTCTTTCCAAATCATCATACCCATGATCAAGCAGTGTAAGAATTATATCCATATCTATCTGTGTGACAAAACTTGTCCCCGGTGAACAAGCTCAAGTGGTAAAATTCAGATTTATTGTTATTCCTGTGGATGGACTAACTTTATTTTGTGTCTCATGCTTGTGATAATTTATGTTCCCGAACTGTTGTATTAATGAGATGTGATATAAGCCCTTTATGTGACGTCACGCAGACGTCCGACTGTGGCGTGTACTTGTTCCTCACTTTCAATATAAGCCCTTTATGTGACGTCGCGTAGACGTCCGACTGTTGCGTGTACTCGTTTCTCACTTTCAATATAAGCCCTTTATGTGATGTCGCTCAGACGTCCGACTGCGGCATGCACTATCTTTACTTTCTGTTATAAGCCCTTTATGTGGTGTCGCCCCGACGCCCGACTGTGGCATTATTATTCTGCATTTACCTCTCGAGGAGTCTTTCAGACACTCGTTTGGCACCCGCATTATTATTCCGCATTTTCCGCTCGAGGAGTCTTTCAGACACTCGTTTGGCACCAGTATTACTATTCTGCAGTTTCCGCTCGAGGCGTCATTCAGACCCTCGCTTGGCACCCAGTATTTATTTATGTCTGATCGCACTGGTTAACTTATTCATGTGCTTCATGTTTACTTTTGTTATACCTTATGTCCGAACTGTCTTGCGAGTACTTTCATAGTACTCACCTGGCTTGTTGAGTTGGCCAGATGTTGACGAAGGCGATCTCTTGGATGAAGAGTTTGATAGCGCGTCCGACGCCTAGAGGAGTCCCAGTCAGTCCTGCGTGATCCCGGATATTGGTCACTTGTATCGTTTACGCTTCCGCCACCCGCAATAAATCTTCTCGAGCCTCACTCAGACGCTCGATGACTTGTAGTCTTCTGGAATCATATCACTCGCTTCGCGGTGATATTTCCACCACCATCATTGTCGTGAGTTAGTAGTTGCCACCCTGTCCGCCGTTTTGTTTTAGCGGCGTGCATGTAATAAATTGTTGGGCAGTCTCTGCTCAACCTTGTATTATATTTAGTACTCCTGGTATTTTTCTTCTGTGATCAAGATATTGTCTACTAGTGACAAGGAATTCTTCCTCGCTGGTCCGTAAAAGGGATTGGTCTCTCAATAATTATTTTATTGAAAAACCGGTCGTGACAAGCTTGGTATCAGAGCCAGGCTGACTGTAGGAAGCCACTAGGTGCGATCGCTAATCGGTTATTAGCGTTTTTGTTTTTTTCAGCATTTTGCAATTGTAGCTATTTTCTGTTGGTCATCATAAATTTATGACATGACTACTCAGAATTTTTGCCTACCTTTGTAGATGGCTGGCAGCAGCTGGGAGAATCGAGTGTTCACCAACGTGCCCGAGGGGTTTGTCAAGCTCCTCGTCTCCATCACCAAGCTCGCGATCGGGCCAGCAGCTCGCCCGGAGTTCACGCTCTATCAGCACAAGCTCAGTGACGACGTATCTATGCACCAAGCCGTGGTGCAGTTCAGGGGAGGACGTTCTGCTGCTCGTCACTTCCGTTTTACGGGAAGGGCCATGCCTACGGAGAGGCATGCCATGCAGATGGCTGCCCACGAGGCGATAGCTCGCCTTCGGGACATCCTTCCTACGATGAAGACTCGTCGCTACCGCTACCTCCCATGCCATGTGCCTTACACCAGCCACTATGCGTTCGCCTGCCATCGGGGAGAACGAGATGAAGCCATCGAGATGGTTGTGGAGTATCTCAAGGCTCTGGAGGAGTCTTTCGACAACCTCGTAGATGATCTTGTGGCTGCCCGCATGGACTTAGTCCGGGGCGGTCCTGCCAGCAGGAAGGAGCTTCTCCACACGGCGCCGCCTCTGGCATTCGTCTCGTCTTCAGCCTCGTATGCACCGGCCGTTTTGGCCACTGCTCGCCGTCTGCCTACCACTGAGGAGTTCGACCGAATCATCGCTCCTACTCCAGTCAGAGCCGCACCGCCTGCCGCACGCGCTCTACCACCAGTCGCCCCCGCACCATCACCGTGGCGCAGCGTCCCGCGCCAGGAGCCAGCTAGAGAGGAGGAGGTTGATTCTCCTGGACCGCTGAGCCTTGCCATCGGCAAGGGGAAGGAGATCTTCACCATCTCCAACTGAGAGCACCGAGTAGCCGCGTCTTATGCCTGCTTGTATGATGTGTTGTTTTATCTGTACGCTAGTTTGTATTGGTGTGTTTGCTGCCTTCTGGAGTAGTACGCTAGTTTTTAATAACATGTCAGGATATGTACGCGCATCCTGAGTGCTGTATCATGTGTTTGCTTTTCGCATGTAAGTTTTATGTTAAGCACTTCTTCTCCGTGAAAAATCATTCGTGTTTCTTTGAAAACCTTGAAACCTTTCTATTTTTGCCTTTGCGAGATTTTTGTGCTACACAATTGTTCTCATGGGTTTGCAAATAATACCCCAGACTGGAAAAATGTCTCGCCCGTGGACTCGCTCCATGCCCAATCAGCAAGAAGAGGTTTACGGGACACAGAGCAGCAACAATTTCACTCAGGGTCAGTCCAACCAACAAGACAGCGAAGCGGCACTGTCACAAGTATGCCGTCTCTTCGAGCAAAGCCAGCAACAGCACCAAGAGATGATGAACCATGTCATCAACATGGGAAACCACCGTGAACCCTATAAAACCCATTCCAAGTTATCTGAATTACAGAAGACTCGCCCCTCAACTTTTGCTCACACCGACAGACCGCTGGAAGCCGATGATTGGCTTCGTGAGATTGAAAGGAAACTGATTATTGCTCAGTGCTCAGATCATGAGAAGGTGCTTTATGCACCACACTACCTTACTGGAGCAGCCGCAGCATGGTGGGAAAACTTCCTACACATGCATCCCAGGGAACACAACATCACCTGGGAAGAGTTCAAGGAAGGCTTCCATGGGGCACACATCCCCAGGAGCATCCTAAAGATCAAGAAGAGAGAGTTTGATGACCTGAAGCAAAGAGGCATGTCAGTGACCGAGTACAATGGTCAGTTCACCCAGCTGTCTTGTTATGCCTACGATGAGCATATGACAGAAAGCAAGAAGATGGAAAAATTCCTGGACGGCCTGGCACCAGCACTGAGATGCCAACTGATTGTGCACACCTTTCCGGATTTTAAGACGCTGGTGGACAAGGCCATCACCCTGGAGAATGAGCGCCGTAGTCTGGAAGATATCCGCAAGCGAAAGAGGGACAAGACGACTCTTGCCCGCAGCAACCGAGGCAAGACTGAGGTCCCGAGGACAGACACAAGGAGATCCACGACTACTGAGCCAAGACCCGTCGGACAATTTCATGCCAGAGACAAGGAGTTCACATACCGCCCAGGGGTCACCTGCTATGCTTGTGGTCAACAAGGGCATTATGCTAAACAGCGTCCGAAGCCGAGAGACTCGGCACCCAAGCCGAACAATGGTGGAAACAATCCAGCCCCCAAGCGCAACAACTTCAATCCCAGCAACAACCACAGGAAGGGTCACCTGAACCATGTGACCAGGGAAGAAGCGCAGAATGCCCCAGACATCGTGCTCGGTACGTTCCCTGTCAACACAGTACCTGCCACGATTTTGTTTGATTCTGGAGCTTCCCATTCGTTCGTTTTGAAGAGTTTTGTTTCGCAACATGGTTTTCCGATACTTCCCTTGGAAAAATCTATGATCATCAAGTCCCCCGGAAATAAGCAAATCGCTCAGGGTTACTGCCAAGGAGTGGTCATTGAGTTCGAAGGACTACAATTCCACGTGAATCTCATCGTGTTGGAAAGTAAAGGACTGGATGTCATTTTAGGGATGGACTGGTTGACCACCAACAAAGGATTCATCGACTATTTCAATCGGACAGTGATTCTCACTCACCATCACGCAAGACTATAAGAGTTTCCGCCCAAGAAAGGCCACGATCACAGCAACCAAAACTGAACAAAATGGACATTGCAGAATTGAGAAAAGTCCCAGTGGTATGCGAGTTTCCTGATGTGTTTCCTGAAGAACTACCAGGCATGCCACCCTATCCGCCGTTTTGTTTTAGCGGCGTGCATGTAATAAATTGTTGGGCAGTCTCTGCTCAACCTTGTATTATATTTAGTACTCCTGGTATTTTTCTTCTGTGACCAAGATATTGTCTACCAGTGAGAAGGAATTCTTCCTCGCTGGTCCGTAAAAGGGATTGGTCTCTCAATAATTATTTTATTGAAAAACCGGTCGTGACATACGGTTTCCTGACCATGGACATTGGATGTCGTTGTTAACGGGATCACATCATTAGGAGAATGATGTGATGGACAAGACCCAATCCTAAGCCTAGCACAAGATCGTGTAGTTCGTTTGCTCAGAGCTTTTCTAATGTCAAGTATCAGTTCCTTAGACCATGAGATTGTGCAACTCCCGGATACCGTAGGAATGCTTTGGGTGTACCAAACGTCACAACGTAACTGGGTGACTATAAAGGTGCACTACAGGTATTTCTGAAAGTGTCTGTTGGGTTGGCACGAATCGAGACTGGGATTTGTCACTCCGTGTAAACGGAGAGGTATCTCTGTGCCCACTCGGTAGGACATCATCATTATGTGCACAATGTGACCAAGGAGTTGATCACGGGATGATGTGAGTTACGGAATCGGTAAAGAGACTTGCCGGTAACGAGATTGAACAAGGTATAGGGATACCGACGATCGAATCTCGGGCAAGTAACATACCGATAGACAAAGGGAATTGCATACGGGATTGATTGAATCCTCGACATCGTGGTTCATCCGATGAGATCATCGTGGAACATGTGGGAGCCAACATGGGTATCCAGATCCCGCTATTGGTTATTGACCGGAGAACGTCTCGGTCATGTCTGCATGGTTCCCGAACCCGTAGGGCCTACACACTTAAGGTTCGATGACGCTAGGGTTATAGGGAAAGTATGTACGTGGTTACCGAATGTTGTTCGGAGTCCCGGATGAGATCCCGGACGTCACGAGGAGTTCCGGAATGGTCCGGAGGTAAAGATTTATATATGGGAAGTCCTGTTTTGGTCACCGGAAAAGTTTTGGGTGTTATCGGTAATGTACCGGGACCACCGGTAGGGTCCCGGGGGTCCACCAAGTGGGGCCACCAGCCCCAGAAGGCTGCGTGGGCCAAGTGTGGGAGGGGACCAGCCCCAGGTGAGCTGGTGCGCCCCCCACCAAGGCCAAAGCGCATGGGAGAGTGGGAGGGGGCAAACCCTAGGTCCAGATGGGCCTTGAGGCCCACCCTAGTGGCGCCCCCCTGTCCTCCCCTTGGCCGCCTCCTCTTGGGTTGGGAACCCTAGAGGGGGGCGCAGCCCCCTCCCCCCTATATATAGTTGAGGTTTGGGCTGCCCAAGACGCACGAGAACGTCTCTCTTTCAGCGCAGCCCTACCCCTCTCCCTCTTCCTCCTCTCCCGCGCTGCTTGGCGAAGCCCTGCGTGATTGCCACGCTCCTCCATCATCACCACGCCGTCGTGCTGCTGCTGGATAGAGTCTTCCCCAACCTCTCCCTCTCTCCTTGCTGGATCAAGGCGTGGGAGACGTCACCGGGCTGCACGTGTGTTGAACGCGGAGGCACCGTTCTTCGGTGCTTAGATCGGAATCAACCGCGATCTGAATCGCTACGAGTACGACTCCTTCATCCGCGTTCTTGCAACGCTTCCGCATCGCGATCTACAAGGGTATGTAGATGCACTCTCCTTCCCTTCGTTGCTAAATTACTCCATAGATTGATCTTGGTGATGCGTAGAAAATTTTGAATTTTTTCTACGTTCCCCAACAAATATCTCGTTAAATTAGTTACCTTGTCGTCCATGAGAAAGAACCCTCAGTACGGCAGATTCCCCAACCGAGCCGATCTGGGTCGACCGCGAGCAGCGTCAAGAATTTCGATGGTGATAGGCGGCGGCAAGCGGAAGTGGCGAAATGCGGTGGGCTTTGCCGGCAGCCTGGCGGCGGTGGCAGGCGGCGAGCTAAGTGTTTATCACCGTGATAGGCGGTGCCATGGCATAGACGCACAGGAGCTTGTGCAGGTGTGAATGGGGAACGTACCGGAGGGGCCGAGGTGGGTGGCAGGCGGGGTGAGGGTTTTTGTGACGTGGGGATGGTGAGGGTTTTCTTTTTTCTTTTTTGAATTGGGTGGTGAGGGTTTTCTGTCCCACAAAGAATTTTTGGGGCGACGGTTTGCTAGAGCGAACCGTGTGTGATTGACGCAGCAGGCAAAATGATAGTCATTGCACACGGTTCCAATTTTGGGAACCGTGTGTGATTGACGTACTACCTCCGTCCTGGTTTATTGGTCCCCCGTTGTAATTTTTACCAAAATTTGGTGAAATATTTTACATACTCAGACATAGATAATAAGCGTACACGTACATAAGCATAGTTCAACCATCAGTACATAGTTCAACCATCATTAAGCATACTGAAGCGTACATAGTTCGATCCATCCCACATCTCATCTCACATGCGGCCGGCACGATCCTGAAGCTTCTCGAGGTACTCGGCATACGCATCGTGCACCACCCTGCGAGAATACTTCTGCTTGAACGAGCCAACGGCCCGTCCTCTTGCATGCGCTAGAACACTTAGATACACGTCATGAAGCTTCTAGTTGCAAAATGGGCATCGATAGCCGCCGTTCCAGGTCCTAATACGCCTGTTATGTATTCCCGCGTAAAGCTCCCTCAGGATTCGCCTCTTGTACCTCCTCTGGGCATCTTCATCCTCACTGTCCACATCGTCAGACAACACCTATACATATAGTACAACAAATTTCGCATCAAATCACTGATTACATGCCGTGAAGTAGGATTAGGAATTTATGGCTATTTATTTATACATATTTAGATATTATGGTTCGATTTTGCACAGTCGTCTATGTCCAGACCAATCTTGAAGAAAATAATGGCACAAACATATGTAGGTCATTCAAAATCAATTGTCAAGTCCTGGCTAGGAATTATTAGCACGAACACTAACTCTAATCGGATTACTAGCAGAAATCATTTGCACAGATGAAACAACTAATCACTTATCACCTCTACCTTTCAAACAATCAATACACTACACGGATCTAACGAAACTTACACAGATTTCATGGATTGGGAGAACATACTCCTGCACGCACGCCTCCCCGTCTGCCTGCGCGGTGGACTGCTCGCATGCGTCCCGTCAATTCACGCCTGCTCGCATGCCACACGGGTCGCGCGGCGGCACATATATTGTTTTTCAATTTGGATGATTAATGCATCCGCTTTATTGCTTAACCGAAGGATGGCACGTATCCATTGTTGGTCTAACGCTCACGGTTCGAATAAATAATCCGTTTGGGATATTGGTTCCCAATTATTAATAATCTCCCGTTTGTAATTAGATAAAGATTACATCAAAACTGGTCTCAAATTTGACAAAAAAAAGTACAATGCTACTTTGTATTGGTGTCCATATGACAACACGATAAAGTTTCATGAACTTCAAATAAGTTTTGGATGTACTAGAATTTAAAAATCAAGATTCTCAATGTTTGAAATATGTTGCACGGGCAGTAAACATGCACCCAGTGAGACACATGTGGTTTTGCATTTAGGTGCACTATCACGTGTGCATGTAGCTCAAATTTGATTTTTGCACATTATACCCATAGAAAATCAATCAATCAATGTACTAAAACGTCTTAATGATCTATGTGATTTTTTTGAAATTAAAACGTCCCTCCTTTGGTAACATGTATGTTCACCGCGGGACAATTAATTTAACATGCATCATAGTTGTGTGTTTGGGTGTGTGCGTCTGGGGTGGCGGGTGGCTCGCGGTACACTACGAGTTGTGAGCCACTGTGTGGGTTGGCCGTTTTGTTAGGCAGGCTGGTGCCACATCAGAGTCGTGAAATCGTTATTTAAAACATTACACAAGCCTTTCATACATAAATGTTTTGGCCACATGCAGTCGATGGTTGTCCTACACGACACTCGATACTCGCGTGTGATGCTTTCTGTGGGCCCGCGAGGTCGTCGTCCATCACTTTGACGAACAGCCGGCTGTGAGGTTAATTTGACCAGCAAGGTATAATATTTTTTGTTTGTGTTATTGTAGTATATAGTACGCGTCGAAGAGGTGGGAGGGGACTAGCATATATACCATACGTATGCGTCCGTGAACAAGTACACCTCACTCAGTGTCTGGACTTTTTGGGTACCGAGGCACGTGCCACATTAAAATTGTGAAATTGGTTATTCAAACATCACACAACACCTTTTTGGACCACATGCATATATATCCTAGCTAGGACACTCACGTGTGACGCTTCCATCTATGGGCCCACAAGGCCATCGTCGATGCATGTATGCATGCATCACTTTGACCTACATCGGGAGAGGTTAATTAATTTCACCATCGATGAGGATTCTTTTGGGTTGTACATATATTACGACAGGAGCATATAGTATGCGGTGAAGAGGGGGGAAGGGGACCATCATATGTAGTACGCTTGATATGAACCTCGCTCTGTGTGGGTGCATGGTTTACGGGTTTTGAGGCATGTGGCACATCAAAGTTGTGCATTTTGGGTATTGAACATATATATGTCTGGACCCCATGCAAAGCGGTGGTGGTTGTCCTCTCGCACCCACTTAAATGGTTATCAGCGATATCGATGCTTTCCATCTGTGGGCCCGCTTGGTCCATCACTTCTTTTTGCCTGACAACAAGAGAGGTTAATTTGACTTAGGAGGGGATTATTAGTTTTTCCTCTGGGATGACATGCATGATACACTTTGAGCACACACATATGCATGTGTACGCATGAATCCCTCCCATCGAGTCGAAGTGGCAAGTACAACGACACCATCATGAATCGATCTCGCTCTGTGTGGGGAGCTAGTGTATGATTTTTGACACACGCGCCAGATCAATATTATGTATTCAAACATGCATGCACGCATCACCTCCATACATATGCATGTAGTGGTTGCCTTCGAACTATACACTCCCTCGCGTGTTTATCGGCGACAAGCCTATATATTCATGGGCCCGCGTGGACATCCATGATCACCTTGACCAACAACAAGATATATTGGTTACCATGGCGGATTCTTCATTTGGTTAGTGTTATCGTAGTATAGGTCATGGTGAGATTCAGACCAAATTAAGTTTGAGCGCATATACTATGCATGCATGCATGCATATATGAATCCCCGTCGTTGGCTTGAAGTGTGGTGTAACATACATATGCATCGTCAACCTAACCCTCAATCAGTGTGGGCATTTCTAGTTCGAAATCACGATGCCACATCAAAGTTGTTCATTGTTACTCAAAAACACACCTCTCCATACATATGTTTGGGCCACACGCATGTAGTGGTTGTGTTCGGGGACTAGCTACTTGTGTGATTATTGGCGAGCTAGCCCATCTCCGGGGTCGCATGGACGGACATCACTTTGACCAACAACAAGAGAGAGGTTATACAACCAAGGTGGATTATTCTTGGTCCGTTTTACGATCCATCTTGGAGAGATATATGCCTCTCTGGCCCGCCGAATGAAAGTGTGTGTGTGTGGGGGGGGGTTGCTACATCACACT
>NC_057814.1:118223729-118244952 GCF_018294505.1 Triticum aestivum
CCGACACGAGGGAGGAGGGGGGCTGCTAGCTACTTCGCACTTTGCTAGGTGAACCTCGGTTGAGGGGGAGGGGGCATGCATTCATATATAGCTTAGGATTCCCTTCGTCCGACATGAGGGAGGAGGGGGGCTGCTAGCTACTTCACACTTTGCTAGTTGAACCTCTATTGAGGGGGAGGGGGCATGCATTCATAGCTTAGGATTCCCTTCGTGCCGACACGAGAGGGTGGGAGCAAGTAATACCGTGCGCTTTGCGAGAGAGGTGCCACATCGAAGTTGCATTTGGTATTATGAAAATCAAACCACCCTTTTGATACATAAATTTGGTCCTGATGCAAGTGTGTTCGTGTTCTGACCCTCTCCCGCAAGGCGGATGACGCAACAGACACGATTCACTCAAACTAACGGTGTGCCACACCGGTGCACCTGTCACGCACACATCCGCACAGTACATTGGGCTCCACGAGGCTCCCCCTCTCAAAAATATTTGCCCGCTTCGAGGGTTTTTCTGTTTCATAACACACGCTTGTTATCTCCGGACCGTGTGCGATTTTCTTGTTCCCAATCCCGCCTGCATCGAAAATATCTGCCGGCCTCGAGGGTTTTTCTTTTTCATAACACACGGTTGTTATCTCCGGACCGTGTGCGATGCACTATCATCAAATTTTTCAATAGCCCGGCATTTCACTCCCGCGTTTGACTCCCGCGTAGTAAAATTTTCAGTACCCGCTTCATTTCCTCAAACACCCCGCGCCCCCCTCCACACACACACACACACACACACACCAAAACCTCCTCGGGCGTGCGCGCGCGCGCACACACACACACACCCCCTCCCTTGTTCGAAACCCTAGCAAAGTCCCCGCTGCTGCCGCCGCCGCCGCAAGCTTCCATTGTCAACATCCGCCGGATTGTCCGTGCACCTTACCCACCGATCTCCATACCCAGGCCGCCCTGAGTTTCTTAGATGACGCCTGCCAAACGCCCCCTTTCCCACAGATCCCCATCCCCATCCCCATCCCCATCCCCCACTCCAGAGCATCGCAGCCTAAGCCCGGCTACGCTTCCCATGGAGCTCGGGGAGCGACTGGCCCAAAAGAGCTGTATAGCGGTCTCTTCGCCTGACGTCGCCGAGGAAGCTGACGACCAGTACTGGCGGCAGGCACTCAAGCAGCGGGCTAGAGTATGCGGGCATGTCTCGTCCGCCGGCTACGACATCGAGGTCATCGACAGCGACGCCCTGAGGCGGGCTATGTCACAGGTTAAGTTGCCCACCCCAACCCCTCGGGTTCAACCGCCGTCGATCTCATCCATGGCCCCACTGCTGATCTCCTCTGGCTCGCTATCAACAATTTGCCATTCTACATCGCCATCGAGCCCCTTTTATCATTTCTGAAGGACACGTTTTGCGACGCTGGCTTGGGATCCACAGCTTCCAAGTCAGACCTCATCGACGGCGACCACGAGGAGGGCACCCTCTCCGGCTCTTCCAAGGGGAAAGAGCCCATATGCTCCTCCATGGGGAAAGCACCCGTCTGCGACATTTGGGAGGGCACCCTACAGCCGTGCTCTTCCAAGGGGAAGGAGCCCATCTGCGACAACATGGGGCGCATGCAGGGTTCATGCTCTTCCCACGGGAATGAGCCCATCTGTGACTAGTGCGGAAACCCATGATTTGTTTATTTCAGTTGTTCACAATGTGATGCTCTATATGTGCAATTATTTACTGTGCAGTACATTTTATGAATCTAGTTTTAAACATACCGATAGGAATGCATATATTTGCTTGCTGTTAAGCCTGTTATAGCTAGCATATACCTCTTTTAAAGTTTTTTGATTGTTCGATTGTTTGTAGTTAGCATATGTTCAGTTTCAAATGCTATCTTTGGTTGTTCGTAGTATGCCTTGTTTATTCCAGTTATTCACAACGTGATGTTCTATATGTGCAACTATGAACTGTGCAGTTCAATTTCATCAGTACCAGTTTCAACAATACCACCATGAATGACTACATTTGGTTGCTGGATCTTGTACTTAACACGCCTTTCCATTTCTATTTAACCATAACCAGTGTACTTAGACCGGCACAATACCAGTTTGAATGACCATGTTTGCTTGTTGTTAAATGTTAGGCCTGTTGCACTTAGCACACCTTTCCACTTGTTTTGCTTTACTAGCGTGTTTAAACCTGCACACTGAAGCTACCTTTTGGAGATTATTTTGTCTGCCATGTGTAATTTTGGTTGATGTTTAGCCTGTTGTGCTTAACATGATTCTTGATGTACCTACACAGGACAATTTTGGGAACGACTGCTGTTTTCCATCGAGGTTAGTTTCATCCCATGGCTTATATCTGCTCATTGTTCAGGATATCCGTAGCTGGTACCATATAGACTAGCGGTTGATAAGGGACTAATCGGTGAATCGGACTTCTACCTGAATATATCTGCAACCCATTTTTCCTTAGGTTAACTAGGGCCATATGTAATATATCTGAGGCTACATAGCAACATGCACTGTACTTAATGTCTAAATATGCAATCCTAGGCTACATAGCAACAAGGAAGAGTGTTACATTAATGTTCTAATGATGTCTAGATATACGTAGAAGAGGAGCAGCAACAACAGCAACAACACATCCCTGTTTGGATACTCAACTTAGCTAGAGGTTAGAGTTAGTTTCTAGCTAGTTACTAACCCTGAACTAACTCCATCCAAAGAGTTGTTTGGATGGCAGGGTTAGATTGACAATAAATGCACTAGGAGAACTAGCTCCAATTAGCACCTCTTGGGTTGGGTACTAGTTTTTTTGGGTGGGTTATAGATGCAACTAGCTCAAACTAGTCCTCATGTTTAGATATACTTTAGGGCTATTTGAGCCCGAACTAGCTCAAACTAACTGTAACCCGTGGATACAACAACAGATAATTTTTAAGAATGAACTAAACTCCTTCCAGCCCATAATATAAGATGTTAATTCATCTAATACGTGAGTATATTGGATGCTATAAGATACTCCCTCCGTTCCTAAATATTTGTCCTTTTAGAGATTTCAAATGGACAACCACGTACGGATGTATATAGACATATTATAAAAGAGTGTTGTACTACATCATTGTGCCATTGCTGTTTAGCTTCTAATATTAACTTGGTGCTTTTAGGTACATATGTCATTGGTAAGGATCCGCGTTTCGACCCTTTCTGCATATGGGGCAATGAGATATCGATGAACCAGCATCAAGTGGGGAAGCTGATAAAGATTGTTAGTAAAATGGATCCAAAGATGGCAATTAAACTATTTGTTTACACTTTATCCAAGACAACAACGAACTGCAGGATGGTAAGTAAGAACTCGGCAGCCTTCTTTTTACTGCCCATAATGAGTTGTGTTAGATGACAATGTCTGAAATCATCTTATTCCTTTGCAGTGGTTACCGAAGCAGTTTACTCAAGATTACCTCTCAAACTACATGATTGGAGGGCTTGCAAAGGTTAAAGTATTTCTACCAGAACACGATGATTATCTAGATGTTTTAATGAAGACCGTGAAGGATGGGCGGTCGGCCATCACAAGGGGTTGGACTAGAGTCGTGCGTGCCGTCTGCATGGAGGAGGGCACAATATGGGCATTCCGCTTCACCTTGTTCAGCAACCAGAATATATTTCGCCTCTTTCTTTACCGTCTTTAATAGTACAAGTATACAACTGTGGTTCAACATTCTTTATTTGGTTCTTATGTAATTCTTGAACATATGTACCTATGAATCGAATAATGCATTGGTTGTTTGAACCTGATGGATATGAATAAAGCTGTAGCATACATTCAAATTCAAATCCACATCCGGTACAATTTGAAAAAGCAGCAATTAAATTACAGTGAAATTACACTCTGCGGGTTGTTACGGCACACATGGTTGGTAAAACACAAACGTTTACGATATGCACCATAATCCGAGACGGTTCACAGAGAGGAAACATGTGCAAGCATGCACATAGTTGCCGTTTGCAAAGCGTGTGCGATGTCAGACAATATCACAAACGGTGCGGGCAAACTAAACGTTTGTGTTGCCTTACCGTACATGATTTGCAAACATGAACTATTTCTGATGAAGTATGCATCATAAACGTTGCACCACAAAATAGAGTGTGCGATAGTTGTCGTGTACGATGATGTTACGACGGTCCGACGTTTCGTATCCAGTCCGACACTCGTATGACGATTAGCTAATCTTCTTAACAGTGAACCGTTTGTGATGGGCCACGCATCATACACGTTCTCTAATAGTGAACCGTTTGTGATGGGCCGCGCGTCTTAAACATAGCACCACAGAATACCGACTGCGATGGCAATGCGAGCAGAAATGTCAGGACCCCGATTCTAGGTCACACCGATCTAGCCTGTAACACCTCATATCACTTTGCGGCCTCACGCACGGTATTCCCACGGGTGTCGCCTTACCATGGCCCGGGACCTTTTGCGCCTTCTGGCTCACGTATATGATAGTGTCGCTAGCATCCATATGACAGAGAACCCGGGCCGACATGGCTAGTCGTGAACCCAAAGCGGCGCTAACTTACGGGGACAGGCATACATGAATCAACATCGAGCATGTCGGTCAGCAGCCTGTGAATCCGGGCTGTAGCACTGGGCTAACAGGACTCCGGGAACCCGGGCTGTAGCAAGCTAGGCAGGACTCCGGATGTCACCGCGTGACATTTCCCCGAAGGGACAGACACAGGAACGAAGTGAAACACATGCCGGCCAGTCAAGTGCTCCGGAGCAGTAGTGCTGGGCTAGCAGGACTCCGGTGATCCGGGCTGTAGCGGACTACTATGCCTCATGGAGGCACTAGACTACATTTCCCCATAAGAGAGGCTGCCAAGGATAAACAACTAGATTGTCCGATCCCACACATACCAAGCATTTCAATCATACACACAATATGCTCGATATGTGTAAATACAACATGGCATCACAACAAAACTCTACAACTCAGAGTACTTTATTTAAAAGGCTCCGGAGAGCCATACATAACATGTTCATACAGATAGGGGTCACATGACCCGACACTCAAGTCATACAAACATACAAGCACATGCGGAAGCAACTTGTCTAAGTATAGACAACTAGAAAGAAAGAAGGCTTGACGAAGCCTGTCTATCTACACAGGCCCTTCACAAGCTCAGATCACCACCTGGGTAGCAAGTCACTCGTCAACGTCGAGATCTACATAGAACCCATCGGAAGGGGCGGTGTTGTCATCTGAAAACAGTAATTAAAGCAACATGGGTACAAAGGTACTCAGCAAGTCTTACAAAAGATCCTACTATACATGCACATTCTGAAGAAAGTAGTGGAGTTATTGCAGCAAGCCACCTTTGGCCCTTGGCTAAGCAATCCTATGAGACACCACTTGTAAAAATAGTTTTCGCACACGAGTCCACTAATCATAATCACAATACTCCACCGTGGATCCTCCCTCGTCATCCCACGAGAGGGCCATGCGCGGTACTCACACTTATCTTGACTCTTTTAGTAGTAACCATCAACTTGTCTATGAACTGCATAAGCGACCAAGTAGTCCTTTACCGTGGACGCGGCTATTCGAATAGTTTTATACCCTGCAGGGGTGTACTTCTTCACACACGCTTCCACCACTTATCGCCGTTTACATGACCTGTACTCGGCAACCTTCAAGCGGAAGCCCAGCGAGGGTGTCGGCCATGACCTGACTAAACACACGAGTCCCTAGTCCAGGTTTATCGCCTATTCGGGTTCCATCCGCAAGGAAATCCAGCCGGGGTGTCCTCAACGGCCCCAAACGATGTGTGCAGGGTTCCCGAGACACCAAACGGGTGACTCGGTACAACGGGCCACGAGCCTACTGCATCATAGCCCACCCCTAAGGTCAGCGCTGCGCACGGCCTCCAGCAACTACAAACACCAGAGACTACTTACAACTCCTGGATAGAGGACAAGAGTGATTAATAAGCCGAGAGGGTCCATTGGTTTCGGGCCCAACGCGTGGTAGTAGCTGATCTTAAATCACACATATAGATCTCAGTTCTTAAGGACGGCCTCAATGAAACAACCCAGCATGTACTCCTACATGGCCTCTCATCGATACCTTTACCAAATCATATTCAACACTTCACTCTTATTACCGACACAACCTTTCACTCTAGTTCATCACCCCAATGAGCCAAACCTGACACGACTCTAAGCATAGCAAGCATAGCATGGTAGGAACACAAACATGGCTCAATCAACTCCTACACATGCTAGTGGGTTTCATCTAGTTACTGTAGCAATGACAGGTCATGCAGAGGAAGTGGGTTCAACTACCGCAACACACAACAGTTTGAAACACGTTGTCTTAATGCAGTAAACGAGAGCAGAAGCGAGAAGTTGGGTTTGTATCGAAATGATCAATGGGTTGCTTGCCTGGCAGAGTGGTAGTGGAATACTGCCCTTCAGTTGGATACTCGTGAATATCCTCGGAGGCAGAACCTACCACGAAGAACACATCGAAACACAATCATCACAAGGCAATATGCAACAATATGATGCATGCAATGACATGGCAAAATGAGTGTGTTTTGGGCTAATGCAACTAGGACAGATTGGTTTGAGTTCATTTGAATCAAGGATTCAAATGCTAACCCAAAATAAGATGTGATATTAGTGCATTAGCTTGTTTCACCTAAACAGCAAGGTTAAGGTGTTCTGACATGCATGAAACTAGTACAGATGGAAATATTGAATTTTTCTGATCAAAATTCATATATAAATCTTTGCATTTGGAGTTACAGATTAATTTCTATGATTATTTGAAGTTTGAAGTAATTTTTGGAATTTCCTGTATAAGAATAATTCCAGTAAATAATTTACTGCGTCAGGGTGATGTCAGCAGGTCAAAGGCGTCGACCAGGTCAAACCTGACTAGTGGGACCCACTGGTTAGTGACCCAGTCAGCTAACTAAGTTAGTTAGCCCTAACTAACTGGCAGGGCCCACTAGTCAGTGACTGTAGAAACTAACCTAACTAGTTAATTAGTGCTAACTAGAGTAATTAGTCGGGCGGGGCCCGCAAGTCAGTGAGAGAGGGGGTGAAGTCAAACCGGGCAGTGGGGTCAACCCACGCCGGTCAACGGGTCAGCGGTCGCCGACGTTTAGCCGCCGGCGAGTCCAGATGCGGTGGTGCGCTGCGGGATTCGCCTACAGAGCGCCGTTTGGCGCGCGGAGCACAGCTACGGGATGCGGACGCTCATCCGCATCCAACGGTGGTGGTGGCGCGGCTGGGAGTGGCCGGAGGGGCGCCGGCGACGAGCTCGACGGCGGCCGAGGCTCGGTTGAGGTCGGGCTCGTTGCAGCAGTGGCCTAGGCGGGGCGGCGCTAGCCCCTACGGCTCCTACGCGATGCGGGGAGTGCAATGGGCAGAAGCCCGGGACCATATGGTCACCGGAGCACCATCGGCGACGAGCGCGGGCGGCGGCATGCTAGGGTCAGCAAGGGGGCGGTGGCTACGGCGTGCAAATGAGCCGGAGGAGAGGGGGGTTCGATTGCGGAGCTCACGGCGGAGTCGAAGGTGGTCCTGGTGAGCTCGGGGAGGGGCTGACGACGTTGGGGGGTCGCCGGCGATCTCGGGGCGGAGGCGGCGAAGATGGCGGTGCAGAGGTTGATGCAGGGCGTTCGGCGTCGCGCGGGTTGACGGAGAGGCGCGGGGGATGGAGGCGGAGCTCGTGGACAACATGGGGAGACGAGGGGAGCACGGTGGCTGCGGTGTTCACGTCGGCGCGAGCGCGGCAGCGTCGGCCATGGTGAGGAGAGGCGAGGGAGAGTTGCAGGGGGGCGAATGGGGTGTCGGGGCGGTCAAGCGGGCGACATGGAGGTCGACCAGCGCGTCCAGAGGTGCGGGCGGCAAGCAGGTGGCGCCGTGGCGAGCTCGCGCACGCCGGCGTCACCTCTCTGCCTGCTCTGGCGAGAGGAAGCAGCTGGCTGGCACGGGCCAGCACAGTGCTGGGCCGGCCAGGGGGCTGCCAGGTAGGATTCCCTCCCTCTCTTTATTCTGCTTTGTTTTTTTCTATTTTTCTGTAACTGTGTGGCTTTATTTAAAATAGTTACGCACTTTCAAAAATCCTGGAAATAATCAGGGACTCTGTTTAGAGTATTTCCAACAGCCCACACTTATTTCCAGAATTATTTGGGCATTTAAAATATTTACTAGCATTTAAATGCCCAAATGCAAGGTACATATGATTTAATCCAATGATCTTGTGATGGCCAAGAAAATTGTGAACCCATTTTGTCAGAGGTCCTAACCCAAGACAAAAAGGGTGGACTTTTTAGAAGGGCATTTCAGGTTCATTGAAAATAATTTTAGTAAACCCTAGTTGTTTTCAGGGGGGTGTTGGGGGTTCTGTCATCCCCATTTCAAGTTTCTGGAAAAAGTAAACATGATGCAACACTGTAATGCATGATCTAGCTAGGATGTGACAACTCACCCCCACTCAAAAGAATCTCGTCCCGAGATTTAGGATCTTCCGGAAAGTAGGTGGGGTACTCAAGTCGAAGACGATCCTCCCTTTCCCAAATTAGCTTCTTTCTCGGAATGGTGTGACCATTGAACTTTGAGAAACTTGATATTCTGGCGTCGAGTGGTACGCTTGGCTTGATCAAGGATGCGAACGGGATATTCCCGATATGTGAGATTATCCTGGAGATCATGCGTTTCATGGTCCACTCCACGGATAGGATCCGCGAAGCAATGCCTGAGTTGAGAAACGTGGAAGATATCATGAACTCTGGAAAGATGCGGAGGTAGTTCCAATTGGTAGGCAACTTCTCCTTGTTTGGCTAGAATGCGAAAGGGTCCAATATAACGAGGAGCCAATTTGCCTTTGATACCGAAACGATGGGTTCCCTTCAAAGGAGTAACCCGAAGGTAAGCCTTCTCGCCGACTTCATAAGTCATGAGCTTATGTTTGCGGTCATATTGGCTCTTTTGACGAGATTGGGCTGTTTTCAATTTCTCACGAATAATGCGAACCTGCTCTTCTGCTTCCTGAATCATATCCGGGCCAAAGAGTTGTCTCTCCCCGATTTCTGACCAGTTAAGGGGCGTTCGGCATTTTCGTCCATAGAGAACTTCGAAAGGAGCTTTGCCTAAGCTAGCTTGATAACTATTGTTATAAGCGAACTCGGCGAATGGAAGGCATTTCTCCCAATCCATACCGAAAGAGATGATAGAAGCTCGAAGCGTATCCTCCAGAATTTGATTGACTCGTTCTACTTGACCACTTGATTGGGGGTGGAAGGCGGTGCTAAAGGAGAGACGAGTTCCCATAGCATTTTGGAAACTTTCCCAAAATCGAGATGTGAAGAGACTTCCACGGCCTGAGTTAATCTCCAATGGAAGACCATGAAGAGACACTATTCGGGAGATGTACAAGTCAGCTAGCTGGCTAGCAGTTATACTCTCACGAACAGGTAGGAAGTGGGCTACTTTGGAAAGACGATCGACAACGACGAGGATAGCATTATTCCCTCTCTTGGTCCCGGGAAATCCGGTAATGAAATCCATACCGATTTTATCCCATTTCCCTTCAGGAATAGCCAAAGGTTGAAGGGTGCCAGCAGGCCGTTGATGCTCTACTTTAACACGATGACAGACGTCGCAATTAGCAATGTATTGAGAAATTTCTCTCATCATCCTAGTCCACCAAAACCTCTAGCGTAGGTCTTGATACATTTTAGTACTACCGGGATGAATGGTGAGAGGAGATTCATGAGCTTCCTTAAGGATCAACCGCCTCAGGTTGCGTACCTTGGGAACCAATAGACGGTCTCCAAAGAACACAACACCTTGATCATCAATGGAGAAACAATCCGCGACTCCTTTCTTGATGTTTCTCTTAATACGGGATATTCCTGGATCTACCTTCTGAGCTTTGATGATCTGATCCGTAAGGGTAGGTTTCGCCACCAGGGTGGATAGGAATCCTCGGGGAACAATGTGAAGGTTAAGCTTACGAAATTCCTCGTGGAGAAGTGGTTGACTTTGTCGTAACATCAGGTTGTTACAATAAGATTTACGACTTAGCGCATCAGTCATGACATTGGCTTTGCCCGGAGTGTAAGTTATTCCTAGGTCGTATTCTGAGATCGACTCGACCCAACGTCTTTGCCTGAGGTTCAAATCCGGTTGGGTGAAGATGTATTTCAGACATTGGTGATCGGTGTAAATCTCGCAACGATTACCGAGAAGGTAATGTCGCCATGTTTTGAGTGCATGGACTACAGCTGCAACCTCTAGATCATGTGTGGGATAATTATCCTCATGTGGACGCAACTGTCAGGAAGCGTAGGCAATCACATGACGATCTTGCATGAGTATGCAACCTAGTCCTTGTCGTGAGGCGTCGCAATAGATAACAAAGTCCTTAGAAAAATCTGGTGGCACAAGTACGGGAGCAGACGTCAGGCATCTTTTTAGTTCCTGAAAGCTGAACTCGCTCTGTGGGGTCCACTCAAACTTTTTATCTTTCTTGAGGAGTTCAGTTAGAGGTTTAGCGACCTTGGAGAAATTCTCGACAAAGCGACGACAGTAGCTCGCTAAGCCAAGGAAACTCCGAACTTGCTTGACCGTTTCAGGTGGAGTCCAATCAAGGACGACTTGAACTCACTCGGGATTGACAGCAATACCCTTACCAGAGATTACATGGCCTAGATAGGTCACTTCTGGCAATCAGAATTCACACTTGGAGAATTTGGCATAAAGGCGATGCTCTCGAAGTTTCGTCAATACTAGCCTTAGATGCTCGGCATGTTCTTCCTCATTCTTGGAGTAGATGAGTATATCATCGAGGTATACCACGATGAATTTATGCAAATACTCCATGAAGATCGAGTTCATTAACCGAGAGAAGGTGGCTGGAGCATTGGTTAAACCAAAGGACATGACGGTGTACTCGTATTGGCCATAACGAGTAACAAAGGCCGTTTTAGGAATGTCCCCGTTCTTGATTTTGATTTGATGGTAGCCCAACCTCAAATCCATTTTGGAAAAGACTGAGGATCCAGCGAGCTGGTCATACAGATCGTTGATCCTGGGGAGCGAATACTTGTTCTTGATAGTGACCAAGTTGACAGGTCGGTAATCCACAACCATCCGGTCCGTTCCATCCTTCTTCTTGACAAAGAGGACGAGGCAAGCCCAAGGAGAAGAACTAGGATGGATGAAACCCTTTTTCAAGGACTCATCGAGTTGTTTCTTAAGCTCGGCTAGTTCTAGGGGTGCCATCTTATAGGGTCTTCTAGAGATTGGGACGGTTCCTGGAACAAGGTCTATCACGAACTCGACATCCCTGTCAGGTGGAATACCTGGCAGTTCTTCTGGGAAGACATCCGGGAAGTCATGGACTACCGGGATATCTTCAAGGTCTGGAAGAGGGTTGGCATTTAGAGAGTAGAGCTGATGCTTAGACACTCGGGTCAAAACATTGACTGTCTTGCCCGATGGATGGGTGAGTTGAACAGTTCTAGTAGAGCAATCAATCTTAGCATAGTGGGCTGGCATCCAGTCCATACCCAAGATGATGTTTATGTCCGAGGACTTGAGAGCTATTAGTGATGCAAGGAAGACCAATCTATCGACAAGAATTTCATTTCCATGGCTTATCCTAGAGGTTTTCCATCTAGAACCAGGAGTTTGAATTTCCATGGAGGTGGGCATGTCACTAAATGTGGTGTTGTGCAATTGAGCATAGCTCTCAGAAATAAATGAATGAGATGCTCCAGTATCGAAAAGAACAGTTGCCGGATGGCAATTAACAAGGATCGTACCAAGGACGACGTTGGGGTCCTCATGAGTTTCTTCAGCTGAGACATAGTTGACATGACCATGTGAGGTGGTGGCTGGCTTGGCGTAATAAGTCTTTCCCGTTGGCTTACCATGGCCAACGGACTTTCCAGGCTGATTGGGGTTGTTCTGGGGGCACTCGCGCAGGTAGTGACCCGTCTCTCCACACTTGAAGCATGTAACAACATTGGGGCATGGAGCAGCATTAGCAGCGGGGCCACAATAGGTCTTGGGCGGTGCATACTGCTGGTTGGGGTGAGGCACCTCAAAGGATGGCCTCTGAGTGAACCTAGGTGGCAGAGCTGTGTTTGGAATCGAGACCCGGTGCTTCTGAGATCCAGAGCCGGATGAAGAACCAAAGTCACGGGAGTGCTTGCGTGAAGCGTCACAGTCAGTCTGACCTGTCTCAGCACTGATGGCCTTATTGACCAGCTTCTGGAAGGAGGTGCACTCGTGCAGACGAAGATCACGATGAAGCTCGGGGCTAAGTCCCTTGCGGAACCTTGCTTGCTTCTTGGCGTCGGTGGATACCTCTTCAGGAGCATAGCGTGCTAGATTTCCAAACTCACGGTTGTATGCATCCACAGTCAGTCTGCCTTGGGTGAAATTGCAAAACTCTTCCCTCTTACGATCCATGAGACCTTCCGGGATGTGATGCTCATGGAAAGCCTACTGAATTCAGCCCAAGTAGTGATTTGGCCGGCTGGGCGCATACCCTCAAAGTTTTCCCACCAAAGGCTAGCAGGGCCTTCGAGTTGATAGGCAGCGTAGGTAACCTTATCAGCTTCGGCTACGTTGGCAGAAGGTAGCTTATGGGTGATGCTGCGAAGCCAATCATCCGCATCGAGGGGCTCGACGGAATGATTAAACTTTGGTGGGTACAACTTGACAAAGTCATTGATTGACACCAAGTCGTTCCTCTGATGACGTGTAGTATTCTGCTCAATTCGCTCTAGCAAGCGGTTGGTCTCACGCTTGTTTCTTTACGGCTCCAGCATAACTTCGGCCAGAGAAGACGGTTGAGGCAGATTCTCATCCCTAGCTGCACTAGCTTCACCCTGCGCCTGGACAGCAGGGTTGTTGCGGGTGTTGACCATCCTAGGAAAATAAGACAACGGTTTAGACAAGGATGGCAAAATCTTGGCAAGGAAGTGTGGAATGTAATGGATAACACGGAATGCAGATATGTTCATCCGTATGACATGGTAATATAGAAACTGCCATATATATACCAACGGTCATACACACCGTACATAGTTTAGTACAAACCCAGGCTAAAGTACAACTACAGTGAAAGACGTTACATCTCATCGGAGGCATTCCAAGCTCCTATACATTATTTTTCTACACCTCCGGAACGTGATACACACCAAGTTGTATCCCACGAGTCACGCAGGACTGTGGAGAATACAACTGTTACAATACTAGTGAAACTACTACCAACTCAGACGTCTCCGAAGTAATCTTCATAGAAATTACCACCATGTCCTGGGAGCTGAACATGATCATCTGGAAACAGTCGGTCCTATGGAGCCTGTGGTCCATAAGGTCACGAATGTGGCCTTGGTCCAACAAACGGTGGCAGACGGGGTCCACGAGGAGGGGTGATGCCTCCTACATCACGCCAGTCCATACAATCTGGCAGACCAGACCAGACGGGGTACAAGTCCCTCATGTCCATATACCCATCCTGCACGGCATGTGCAAACCGTGTCAGAGTGGCCCAGTGATCAGAACGAGCGTTGAAGAGCTCCATTCGCAAGGCACGATTCTCACGGTCCTTGTCCTCAAGCATCTCGGCGGTGGTGCGGAGCAGTGAATCCTCATGGGTGGAGTCACAGTAAATAGCCTGATAGTACCCTTGTGCCCCCGGGAGTGATGCTGGCATATAGCGGAAATCAGTGTTCCGAAGCAAGGCAGTTCTGGCTCGTATGATAGTCATCATCGAGTAAGCTGCGTCCGGCACGGACATCTCGATGGTAACCCCAAGTCCATAAGAGCAATGGAGGGGTTCAGTAGCTCCGGGGTAGGCAGGGTATATCCTGACTGTACAAAGATATTGGCTTGGATTAAAGTCTCGAAACTGCTCCTCGACGGTATACTCAGGATACCGTCGATAGCCTGTCTCGATCATCACTCAGACCAGCATGGCCGTGTGACCAGGTACATCGAGGCACCGAGTCAGACGAACCACTTGATTCTGGGAACGGGTGGCCATCTGAAAGCACGAAATAATGCAAAGGCATTAGAATTTTCTAGGAGAAATCGGACAGCATAACGGCTGTAAATGCTCAGAAAAAGATTTGAGACATTCACAATAGTTCGCAAAACCACTCAACAACATCATATCAAGGTTCTGGTTCAACTGACAACATACTAAAAGTAGTAGAAACTGAACTGAGGCTTGTAACCAACAATCATATAAGTTACTACGGATTAGTAACACGTGAACCTGATAGAGAGAAGAGAGCCTAGTCCTTAACCCACGTAGAATGAGAAGAGAATGACTCAGATCAGAGGGCATAAGGTAAAGGAGTAAAAAGAGCCTTACGTTCCCTCCCACAATCAATTCCCCTACATATAACTAAAGCATTTCTAGAATCGACATCGACCAGTTTGGCTTGACGCACCTACAGGTAGTCCGGCTCTGATGCCAACGCTGTCAGGACCCCGATTCTAGGTCACACCGATCTAGACTGTAACACCTCATATCACTTTGCGGCCTCACGCATGGTATTCCCATGGGTGTCGCCTTACCATGGCCCGGGACCGTTTGCGCCTTTTCGCTTACGTATATGATAGTGTCGCTAGCATCCATACGACAGAGAACCCGGGCCGACATGGCTAGTCGTGAACCCAAAGCGGCGCTAACTTACGGGGACAGGCATACATGAATCAACATCGAGCATGTCGGTCAGCAGCGTGTGAATCCGGGCTGTAGCACTCGGCTAACAGGACTCCGGGAACCCGGGCTGTAGCAGGCTAGGCAGGACTCCGGATGTCACCGCGTGACATTTCCCCGAAGGGACAGACACAGGAACGAAGTGAAACACATGCCGGCCAGTCAAGTGCTCCGGAGCAGTAGTGCTGGGCTAGCAGGACTCCGGTGATCCGGGCTGTAGTGGACTACTATGGCTCATGGAGGCACTGGACTACATTTCCCCATAAGAGAGGCTGCCAAGGATAAACAACTAGATTGTCGGATCCCACACATACCAAGCATTTCAATCATACACACAATATGCTCGATATGTGTAAATACAACATGGCATCACAACAAAACTCTACAACTCAAAGTACTTTATTTAAAAGGCTCCGGAGAGCCATACATAACATGTTCATACAGATAGGGGTCACATGACCCGACACTCAAGTCATACAAACATACAAGCACATGCGGAAGCAACCTTTCGGAGTACAGACAACTAGAAAGAAAGAAGGCTTGACGAAGCGTGTCTATCTACATAGGCCCTTCACAAGCTCAGATCACCACCTGGGTGGCAAGTCACTCGTCAACGTCGAGATCTACATACACTAGTAGAAAAAGGGTCAAATGTCAAGCACATTAGTGCCGGTTTGCTTTTGAGCCGGCACTAATGTGTGCATTAGTGCCGGTTCCAACGGCTAGCCAGCCGCTTTCATTAGTACCGGTTCGTGGCCGACCTTTAGCACCGGTTCGTGCCACGGACTGGTACTAAAGTGAGTGGTGGCAGGATGTTGTCAGTCCGGGGCCCCTCCAGCACCTTTAGTACCGGTTCATGGCACGAACTGGTGCTAAAGGTCGTCCTACATAAACCCTTCATCCACCCGAGCTCGCTCTGTTCTTCCCCTTTCCCCTCTCCTCTCTATTCTTCACCTCTTCCTCTCGAGCTCATCACACATTTTGCCCAAAATTTGTCAAGATTTGAAGGCCCCCATCCATTCAAATGATCACAAAGGTTAGCAACTTTGTCCTTTCATCTCTCATTGCTAGATTAGCTCTTGCAATTCTTTGTATAGTGATTAATTTATGAGTTTAGTAATTTGGTAGAAAATATATGTGCTAGTATTTGATTTATATGCAATTTGTGGTCAAAAGTAACACTTAGTTTGCATATGTTGGTGTGGTTTACTTAGTGCCTTCTAAATCGCCGTCGTAACCACAGTCGATCGCCCGCACCGTTCCGTCGCCGACACCACCTTGTGGGGAGCCTCTTGTTCATGAATGTTTTACATTACCAAATTGATGTTTGTGTGATTTGGATATATAGTTACTCGTATAATTATCTTACCCGTACGTTGTTTGTTATACATAGTGCCATGGTTTTGATATCCCTCCCCGTCGGCCCTCGTCCTTGTTATGATTTGGATGTGCTATATTCTCTTTTAAAACTAGTTGTTGCATTTCGTGTTTATGACAAATTATGCCCATCAAGTTGACATAGATATTTTTGTCTAGGAGGTTTGTGAACCAGAAATTCCAACCGACCCTATTGTCGAGAGGTTAAATTTAGTTGAAAGAGAAAACGAGTATTTGAAAGAAAAATTGGAAAGAATTGAGGGGGAGAAGATGGAATTGGAGCTGCATGTTGCCGATGTCGTCGATGATCACAAGATCAAGACGGAGAAAATGCACTTGAAAATTAGAAAGATTAGAAAATATGCCATTGATAGTGAGGCTTGGTATCATTATGCTGTTGGATCAATTGTTACCTTAGTTGCGATCTTGATCGCATTTGTTGTTGCATTTAAATTCTTTAGTTAGAGACTTATTTGTTTGTTGCATTTAAGTCTTGTATGAACTTGTATTAATTTGGTCCATTCGGTGTTGTGTAATGAAGATGAGCCGACAATGGATGTACGATGACCGATGCTCTCCCGAGTTCATTAATGGCATGCACACTTTTCTGCTTGCGGATGAGGCAAACAAGCGGGCCGATGGTTTTATGCCTTGTCCATGTTTAGTCTGTAAGAATGATCACAATTACTCTACGTCAAGAACCATTCACGTCCACCTATTTAAGTCCGGTTTCATGCCCCACTATAATGTTTGGACCAAGCATGGAGAAAGAGGGGTTGTGATGGAAGACAATGAAGAAGAAGAGGACGACGACAACTATCCTGGCCATGGGATCCCTGAATATGATGATACAACAATGGGGGAAGAAGCTGAGCCGGCAATGCGGGAAGAAGCTGAAGAAGAGGCATCAGATGAGCCCACTGATGATCTAGGTCGGGCCATTGCCGATGCAAAGAGAAACTGCGCGAGTGATTTGGAGAAGAAGAAGTTGCAGCGCATGTTAGAGGATCACAAGAAATTGTTGTACCCGAATTGCGAAGCTGACAAGAAAAAGTTGGGCACCACACTGGAATTGCTGCAATGGAAGGCAGAGAATGGTGTATCTGACAAGGGATTTGGAAAGTTGCTGGTAATGATAAAGAATATGCTTCCAAAGGACAACGAATTGCCCGAGAGTACGTACGAAGCAAAGAAGGTTGTCTGCCCTCTAGGGTTAGAGGTGCAAAAGATACATGCATGCCCTAATGACTGCATCCTCTACCGCGGTGAGTACGAGGATTTGAACGCTTGCCCGGTATGCGGTGCATTGCGCTATAAGATCAGGCGCGATGACCCTGGTGATGTCGAGGGCGAGCGCCCCAGGAAGAAGATTTCTGCCAAGGTGATGTGGTATGCTCCTATAATACCACGGTTGAAACGTTTGTTCCAAAACAAAGAGCATGCCAAGGCGATGCGATGGCACAGAGAAGACCGTAAGAAAGACGGAAAGTTGAGAGTACCCGCTGACGGGTCGTAGTGGAGAAAAATTGAGAGAAAGTACGGGAAGGAGTTTGCAGATGACGCAAGGAACGTATGGTTTGGTCTAATCGCAGATGGCATTAATCCTTTTGGGGAGCAGAGCAGCAACCATAGCACCTGGCCTGTGACTCTAAGTTTGTATAACCTTCCTCCTTGGTTGTGCATGAAGCGGAAGTTCATTATGATGCCAGTGCTCATCCAAGGCCCTAAGCAACCCGGCAATGACATTGATGTGTACCTAAGGCCATTAGTTGAAGAACTCTTACAACTGTGGAATGGAACAGGTGTACGTGTGTGGGATGAGCACATGGGGGAAGAATTTGACCTAAAGGCCTTGCTGTTCGTGACCATCAATGATTGGCCTGCTCTCAGTAACCTTTCAGGACAGACAAACAAGGGATACCGCGCATGCACGCAGTGTTTGGATGATACCGACAGTATATATTTGGACAATTGTAGGAAGAATGTGTACCTGGGACATCGTCGATTTCTTCCGAGCAGGCATCCCATAAGAAGGAAAGGCAAGCATTTCAAAGGTGAGGCGGATCACCGGACGAAGCCTCGCCACCGTACTGGTGCTGATGTACATGATATGGTCAAGGATTTGAAGGTAGTCTTTGGAAAGGGTCCTGGCGGACAACCTGTTCCAAATGACGCTGACGGACGCGAACCCATGTGGAAGAAGAAATCTATATTTTGGGACCTGCCCTATTGGAAAGATCTAGAGGTCCGCTCTGCAATCGACATGATGCACGTGACGAAGAATCTTTGCGTGACCCTGCTTGGCTTCTTGGGCGTGTATGGGAAGACAAAAGATACACCTGAGGCACGGGAGGACCAGCAACGTATGCATGGAAAAGACGGCATACATCATGGTCATGCCAGCTACGCTCTTACCAAAGAAGAGAAGGAAATCTTCTTTGAATGCCTGCTCCGTATTAAGGTACCGTCTGGCTTCTCGTCGAATATAAAGGGAATGACTGCCATGTGATTATGATGCAACTGCTTCTGGTTCCATTGAGGGTGCTTCTACCAAATAACGTTCGATTAGCCATTGTGAAGCTATGTGCATTCCTCAATGCAATCTCTCAGAAGGTAGTCGATCCAGAAATCATACCAAGGTTATAGAATGATTTGGTGCAATGTCTTGTCAGTTTCGAGTTGGTGTTCCCACCATCCTTCTTCAACATCATGACGCACGTCCTAGTTCACCTATGCGAAGAGATTAGCGTTTTGGGTCCTGTATTTCTACACAATATGTTCCCCTTTGAGAGGTTCATGGGAGTCTTAAAGAAATATGTTCATAACCGTGCTAGGCCAGAAGGAAGCATCTCCAAGGGCCATGAAAATGAGGAGGTCATTGAGTTTTGTATTGACTTTATTCCTGACCTTAAGCCGATTGGTGTGCCTGAATCGCGGCATAAGGGCAGACTGGATGGAAAAGGCACGCTAGGAGGGAATCAAAGAATATGTATGGACGGACATTCTCTCACTGAAGCACACTACACAGTTATACAGAATTCCGCCTTGGTGGCTCCGTATATGGATGAAAACAAGAATTTTCTATGCTCCAAACACCCGGAGCGGTCTGATGACTGGATTACACGTGAACAAACCAGGAGTTTCGCCGGCTGGTTGCAGACACGTACCATGCATGACGCCTCTATTGAAGATGACCTGTACTCGCTGCCCCAGTTACCATCTTCGAATATAATGACTTTCAAAGGGTACGAGATAAATGGTAATACATTTTACACGATCGCCCAATATAAGAAGAGCACCAACCAAAACAGTGGTGTCCGCTTTGATGCAACAACCAAGACGGGAAAGGAAACATATTATGGTTACATAGAAGAGATATGGGAACTTGACTATGGACGTGATTTGAAGGTCCCTTTGTTTCGGTGCAAATGGGTCAATATGACACGATATGGGGCAACGGAAGACCCGCAGTATGGAATGACAACAGTGGATCTCAACAATCTTGCGTATGCAGCGAACCATTCGTCCTAGCTAATGATGTGGCACAGGTTTTCTATGTGAAGGATATGTCTACCAAGTCGAGAAAAAGAAAAGATAAGGAAGCGAATGCATCATACGATGAGCCAAAGCACCACATAGTTCTTTCTGGGAAGAGAAACATCATGGGAGTGGATGACAAGACAGACATGTCAGAAGATTATGAAAAGTTTGATGAAATTGCTCCATTCACAGTGAATATTGACCCGAGCATCCAGTTAAATGATGAAGATTTTCCATGGCTACGGCGCAAAGGGACATACGCGAAGAAAAAGTTTCACACCCAAATATCTGGGATGTGATCGGCTTCACTATCATCAATTTGTTCTGTGTTTCACACCCAGGAGGGAATCTCTGTAATAGTTAGGGTAGTTATGTGTTTTGGCATTTGAAACGCGAAGAAATTTTATGTGCAAACAAATTCTTTCATGCATTTATAGATTTTTTCCAGCTAAATGACCCTGAAATTGAAAAGCATTTCAAATGAACTCAAAAAGGTTGAAAGTTGACATGGTATCATAATTTCACCCACATAGCATGTGCAAAAAAGTAGAGAGGGTTACCGCAAAAACTGGATCCACTTCGTGTATAAAATGGACAATCTCTTTCGAAGTATCAGGGTTTCGGACGAAAACTCATCCGTTACAACGGGATTTCATTTTTTTTAATAACCTAAGCATTACCAAATTGAATATAATGATAAAACACACTAATATTAAACATAAGAAAAAAGAATCACTGAAAATCTATTTTCAAAGTTAAGTTATTCACAAACTAGTGATTCACACAAATTTCAAATAATTCAAATTCTAAACTATTCAAATTTTTAAACTACTGGCACTAACAGAAAGTTTGTAATTTTTTGTACGTAAAGCAAAAATATTCCCAAAAAACTCTAAATACAGCAAAAAACAACTCAAAAATAATTAAACCAAAAATAAATAAAGCAAAAAAATAAGAAAATAAAAAAGCCAACCTACTGGGCCAGAGCGGCCTGCATACGACTAGAAACCCAACCTGTAGTTGGGCCAGGATGCAGGCCCGCAAGCCTAGTAGGCCCACAGGCAGAGTAGGAGAGGTAGGCCCAGAAGGCCTGCTATTGAGAGGAGCTCAATGCAGTGCCCGCGTCGGAGCTTATACACTGGTCCTGGCGCTCCTCAACTAGCGAGGTGGGACTAAACTTCTGCGCCCCTCGCCTGGCAGCGCAGACCCTTTAGTACCGGGTGGTGGCTCCAACCGGTACTAATGGGGGGTCTTTAGTACCGGTTGGTGCCACCACCCGGTACTAAAGGGGTGCGCTTCCCGCCGCTTGGGCTGGCCAAATTTGACCTTTAGTACCGGTTGGTGGCTCCAACCGGTACTAAAGGCCCATCCTATATAAGCAGCACTTAGAAATTTCGTCAGTTTTCATCTGCTTCTTCTCCTCTGCCCCGTCGCACGGCACCCGCCTCGCCGCCCCCGTCGCTGCCGCCATCGATGCCCCCGTCGCCACCCCTCGTCGACGCCCCCGTTGCCGCCCCGTCCCCGTCATCGCCGCCCCGTCCCCG
>NC_057814.1:118245406-118248992 GCF_018294505.1 Triticum aestivum
CATCGCCGCCCGTCGCCGCCCCCCGTCGCCTCGCCTCGCCGATGAGCGCCTGCCCTGGCCGCCATGTCCACACACACACACATTGTTAATTAGTTGTAAAATTGTTAGTAATTTTTATATTTTTAGTTATAGAAATATTTATAGAAATGTTGGATTTTTTTTGTTTTTTAGTTATAGAAATATTATTAGAAAAGTTAGAAATTTTTCTGTTTTTTAGTTATAGAAATATTATAGAAATGTTACAAAATTTTCTGTTTTTATGTTATAGAAATGTTAGCAATTTTTCTGTTTTTAGTTATAGAAATATTAGAAATGTTATAGAAATATTAGTTATATATATAGAAATGTTAGAAATTTTAGAATTAGTTTTAGTTAGATGAATTAGATTAATGTCAAATTGTTAGAATTTGCATATAGAATTTTAGTTATCACAATCCAATCATTTAAAAATGTTACTTTTTGCGGGCATATAGTATTTGTTCTCGACGATGCCCGGCCCGCATCCTCGCCGTCGACCCGTTCGCCACGACGTCCGGCTGACCCATGTCCGGGATTGGGCTCCGCTGGGCTGGCACTGGGAGGTGCTACCTGGAGGGGCTCGCCGCTTGGTGAGGAACCCGGCCTCGGGTCCCGTCGTCGATCCTGATCTCCTTTGGTGGCATTCGCGTGGGCCACATTCGGTGCAGAGGGAGCCGGCCCCGCCGGAGGTGGTACGTCGTTGTGTCAGGGAGGAGGACGAGCACGTCCATCGCTGGCTGCTATGGACGTCAGGTTCTCAAATACCTGGCAGGTTCTTTGGGCAGATGACCGGAGATATGATCATGTGATGGTTCCTTGTCTTTGGGTGTCCACCGCCCGCGCCCCAGGAACCGCGAGTGGCCTAGATTCTTCTATAGTATTCGATCTTTATTAGCTACCTAGCCAGTGATGTATTCGAGATTATATATTATTCGAGACGATGTATTCGAGATTATATATTATTCGAGACGATGTATTCGAGATTATATATTATTCGAGACGATGCATATTATGTACTATATGATTCAGTTTTTCCTTATTGATTGCATCCATGCATTGTAATTTGAATACTAAATTGTTTTATATTTCTTCTGTATTAGTTAAATAAAAGTTATGGCGGACAATACCGGCAGAGAGGGAGAAGAGGCCCTGTTCGAGATCATACGCAACCCTAGCAGGCCAGATGATCTGAATGAAGCAAATGACGGCTCCCAATATCTGAACAATACCAGGGAGTGTGATGATAAGATATTCGATCTCGACGACCGAGCTGATGAAGTCAAGAACTATGATTATGATTATGATGACGTAGACAATGATTATGATGATGAATACAATGTTGATCTTGAAGTAACAAAGACTACCGGCGAGGTATATTTATATAAGTAGGCATCTAGTGATCATCACATGTTTTTTTATTTGAACATATATTAACGAATCGATCTCTCTTCTTTCAGCCCTCCGGATCGAGCAAATATGCTTCTACTGACAGCAGGACAAAGCGCGGCCCGAGCAAAAAGTTGAACGAGGGTGTAAAGTACAACATCGATTCCATCAAAGCTAGTGGAGAACCCCTCACGCCTAAGAACATTGCGAGCAAGTTCGTTCGTCAGTGCGGAGTTCTTGTGAAGGACCAACTCCCGATCTCCATTCAGGAATGGAAAGAGCCAAAAACTAAACACCCAGATGTTACTTGGGTCGACGACAGAGCAAAACAAAAGCTTTGGGAATCTCTGATGGAACATTTCACCCTACCAGATTATTTCACTGATGCAGATGTGCAGAAAGTCAAGGACGCTGCTCTTAAGAAGATGGCAATTGCATTCAACACCCACAAGAAAACTGTATGGGCCAACAACCTCGCTGCAGAAAGGAAGACTCCAGAATTCAAGGGAACACTGGAGAAGCAAAGAGAACACTGGCCCGCTTTCGTGAAAAACAAGGCCAATGCCGCAAAAAAGATGCAGTTCCATAGGCTGGGTCCAGGTGGCTACGCGGTGGCAATGCCTAAGTGGGATAAGTCTGAGCAAGAGATGGAGGATGCAGGGGTCACTCCGGTTACTAGGAGCTGGCCCCCCAGGTGCAGAACTTGGTTCTATGCGCATGGGGGGGCGTTGGACCCGAAGAGAGGCCTGGTTTCGAAGAAGGCAAGTCTAAACGGAGCAGAACAAAAGTTACTTGACGCAATGGAAGATGCTCGAAAGGGGGTGTTCACGTCCAATAGAGAGAACGACGAGCTTACGCGCGCCCTGGGAAATCCTGAACACCCGGGAAGAACACGAGGCAAGGGCGTTATTCCCTGGTATGAGGGCTTTTCGGAATGGAACAACGACTACAGGACCCGTGCAAGAAAGAAGATGGAGGAGGAGAAGAAGAGGAAGCTGGAGAAGGAGCAGAGGAAGCAGGACGCGGAACGCCTTCATGGCCTAGAAGCAAGGCACACGGACTTGGCACTCAAATTCCAGTAGCAGCAGATCGACTCACTTAGCCAGGAAAGGGGGTCTCAGCAGCGGCAGCAGCAAGCGGATGATTATCCAGCATTGGATAGCACCGTCCCATCCATGCCGAGAAGCAGCGTTGGTTCCGCCCCGGGCGATGCACTGCTGGATACATACCCTGTGGATGACATCATAGAGAACACTAACTGTGAGCTACACTACAAAATGAAGAACATATCCATGAAGGTGGCGAACGCCGTTGCTTTTACAATTACCCCCGAAGCAACCTTCCATTGCGCCCCGATTCCAGAGGGCTATGCTCGTGTCTTGGTTGATGAGGTGGTGGGCCCATATTCGCGGCTAGAGCTTGACATTCCTGGAGGTGACGACGAGCAAACACTGGGAGAAGCCATACATCGTTTCATCCTATGGAAAAAGGATTGCATCATCTTTTGGAGTCCACCGACACCGCGTCTGCCGACTCCTCCTCGAAGTCCGCCACCATGTCAGCAGACTCCCGCTCCTCCAAGTCCGCCACCGTGTCAGGCCACACCTCCTGCTTCAAGTCCGGCATAGCGTCAGGCCACACCTCCTGCTTCAAGTCCGACACCGTGTCAGGCCACACCTCCTGCTTCAAGTCCGGCACAGCATTAGGCCACTCCTCCTGCTCCAAGTAAGCCACGTCAGCCGTCTCCGACGCCTAAGCAATCGCAGAAGAGACACGCCGCAGCTATGGTGCGTAGCGGTACGAGTCGAGGTAGTACAGAAAGTATAGGCGGAGACAAGAGATATAAATATGGTCCAAGCAGCCTCGCTCCTCTTCCTCAGAGGCCTTACGACATGACCGAGGAGCAAAACGATGCAATAGTGCGGGCCGAAGTGGACGCTCATTTTCGACCGAAACGGCAACGCCGCCGAGGGAGAAAGTGCCTGAGGAAAATATTGACCACTTCATTCGTATGGCTAGACCACCAGCTCCCAGGCCTGTTGACTCAGACTATGAGCGCCAAATCAAGAAGGCACATCGAGCACGACTACAGAAAGAAGCGAGCTCGAGCTCGAGCCAACAAGCAGCTGTCAAAAAATGCGGGAAAACCGTTCCCCAGCTGGGAGAACAGGCGGCCCAATCG